>NC_054479.1:6351250-6627827 GCF_017639515.1 Carcharodon carcharias
AAATCCATTTCTTGATAGTTTGTTTACTTACAGAATGTAGCAAATGTCTTCCCACAACATCCTGGGGGTTACCATTGAACTGGACTAGCCATATAAATACTGTGGCTACAAGAGCAGGTCAGAATCCTGCGATGAGTAACTCACCTTCTGACTCCCCAAAGCCTGTCCACCGTCTACAAGGCACAAGTCAGGAGTGTGATGGAATACTCTCCACTTGTCTGGATGAGTGCAGCTCCCACAACACTCAAGAAGCTTGACACCATCCAGGATAAAGCAGCCCACTTGATTGGCACCACATCCACAAACATTCACTCGCTGCACCACTGACGCACAGTAGCTGCAGTGTGTACCATCTACAAGATGCACTGCAGGAACTTACCAAGGCTCCTTGGACAGCACCTTCCAAACCCACGACCACTACCATCTAGAAGGACAAGGGCAGCAGATAGATGGAAACATCACCACCTGTAGGTTCCCCTCCAAGTCACTCACCATCCTGACTTGGAAATATATCACCATTCCTTCACTGTCGCTGGGTCAAAATCCTGGAACTCCCTCCCTAACAGCACTGTGGGTGTACCTACACCACATGGACTGCAGCGGTTCAAGAAGGCAGCTCATCACCACCTCCTCAAAGGCAATTAGGGATGGACAATAAATGCTGGCCCAGCCAGTGAAGCCCACATCCCATGAATGAATAAAGAAAACAAACCTACTATCCCAGTGTCCCAGCAGTCTCTTAATATTGTTTTTTGTATACAAAATGGATGTGTTGTTGCAGAATCATGTTCCTTTGTTAGAAAGCTCATTTCAATACACAGCAGGATGCTAAACAAAGTCAAATGATATATAGAGATTATACTTTAAGCTCTTCATTACAGCGAGATACACTTAAATGACAATTTAATTCTGTAACAACCTATATGATTAAGCAGTAATTTTATTTATTTAAAATGCCATCTGTAAACCCTATCTGACCAAAGGTAGCATTAAACTCAAGATATTTAATAATGTACTGGAAAAATGTCATTCTGAAGGCTTCCAAAAGTTCCTTTATAAACCGTGGATGCAATTGGTAATTTAATCGTGCGACAACTTAAAATGCCAATCTTCACATGTACACTATGACTCTATTTAGTAATCATTCGTAACAATGGTATTTATCTGCAATGAAACGGTGCTGCTTACAGCCTGCTGGGTGACAATCGGCTGCCAATTCACCATTTCCAGCTACCGGCAAAGACCAATTCCACTCCCATTAACTTCCTTGTGGTCAGGGAAACTCCCCATCACTCATAGGAAAATTAGCCTACTTTTCTGATTCTCGTGACCCTGCAACCTCCCTCTGGCACAATAGAAAAGGTCGGAAACAATGAGCAGACCGCTCAGCCTCTTTGGAGAGAAACACACAAGTTGACTTAAAAGCAAAAAAAAAACCTGCGGATGCTGGAAATCCAAAACAAAAACAACAATAAAAATACCTGGAAAAACTCAGCAGGTCTGACAGCATCTGCGGGAGAGGAACACAGTTAGCGTTTCGAGTCCGCGTGACTCTTCAACAGAACTAAGGAAAACAAGTTAACTGTCCTGGTCAATGACCCTTCTGAAACGTTAACTCTTTCTCCCACCACAGGTCCTGCCTGACCTGCTAAATATTTCCTGCACTTTGGTTTTTCTTTCAGAATTCCAACGGTATTTTGTTTTGCTACTCCTCTCTGCCAGTTGTTCTTGTGAGGGCACCTCCTGAATTCACATGGGTCAATATGAGCCCCATTGTGTGTGGGGGGGTGGGGGCCAAAGAACAGCCTCCTGGACCCTCAAAGGGAAGGTACAATTTTGTGAAGATACAATCTTGGATCTTACACAAAAACGAAAGATGTGTAGAATTGTCTTCCAATGTCATTTTGCTTCTGGCTTTGTAAAGAACTAGTTTAATTCAGCTAAACTGGTGCATGATCTCAGCTCGGCCAGACTGAATCCAGTGACTAACCTGCACACATTCTGTTCTCCATATTGTGAGAGCCTTGGAGTAAAAACAATTCACATGGAGACTGTTGTCAAGGGCTACACTTTGGGTTCTGGAAGAGACGTTGTTCACAGTCCCTATGTTTCCTTCACAACCCGAACTTGCCCTCAGTAATGGCTTGCCTTGCAGAAATTTATTACTGATGGTTATGGAGGCATTTTGATCGATGTTCTCCCTGTGTCCACTGCCGCAGTTGTTGTCTCTGTGTGTTTGTGGCTTGTTATAATTTGATTTTCAGCTTACTGTTGTAAGCTGAAATGCACACTGCTGAGATGTTAACCATGTCCATCGATATGGTGGCTCCCAGTTTGGTGCCATAACATTTCGTTGCATTGAGAAGCAGAGGAGTGTGAAAAAGCCCAGACGCATCGCACTATAGTAATGGTACTTGTTAGCAGACACAGTAAGATAGCCTGAATGAAAAATGCTTGCGTCCCTCTTTCATTTCACGTAGAATTTGGAAATTCCAACTTGATTTCCTGGTGAGGTCCTCAGCAGTTGAGGGTAGATGGAAATGACCACAGGAAATTCATGAGAAAAGGAATTATCTGGCTCACCGAAGTCAGAATGTGGTCACAATGGGGTGACACTAGCCTTTATTATCCAGCCAAGGCTGCCTGTAATGGTGGTGGTGAATCTTTACTTGAATCACTGCAGTTAAATTTCTAGAACATCCGTTTATGTTTCAGATAAACTGCGTGTTTTATTAATGCAAATAAAATGACATATTCATCCATTTCAGCCACATTTTTGTTCAAATCCTATTTTAGGAAATAAAATAAATCAGTTTCTCTGAAATAGATTTCCCTTCCCTACCCTAGTCAAGTTTAACTGTCATAAACCACACCCACTTGTCCCAAACCACACCCCTCTCTCCCAAACCACACCCCTCTCTCCCAAACCACACCCCACTCCCGCAAACCACACCCCTCTCTCCCAAACCACATCCATCATTCCCAAACCGTACCCCTCTCTCTCAAACCACACCCCTCTCTCCCAAACCACACCCCTCTCTCTCAAACCACACCCCTCTCTCCCAAACCACACCCCTCTCTCCCAAACCACACCCCTCTCTCCCAAACCACACCCCTCTCTCTCAAACCACACCCCTCTCTCCCAAACCACACCCCTCTCTCCCAAACCACAACCCTCTATCCCAAACCACACCCCTCTCTCTCAAACCACAACCCTCTATCCCAAACCACACCCCTCTCTCTCAAACCACACCCCTCTTTCCCAAACCACATCCCTCTTTCCCAAACCACACCCCTCTCTCCCAAACCACACCCCTCTCTCCCAAACCACATCCCTCTTTCCCAAACCACACCCCTCTCTCCCAAACCACACCCCTCTCTCCCAAACCACATCCCTCTTTCCCAAACCACACCCCTCTATGCCAAACCACACCCCTCTTTCCTAAACCACGCCCCTCTGTCCGAAACCACACCCCTCTGTCCTAAACCACACCCCTCTTTCCCAAACCACACACCTCTTTCCCAAACCACACCCCTCTCTCTCAAACCACACCCCTCTATGCCAAACCACACCCCTCTTTCCTAAACCACACCCCTCTTTCCCAAACCACACCCCTCTATCCCAAACCACACCCCTCTGTCCCAAACCACATCCCTCTGTTCTAAACCACATCCCTCTTTCCCAAACCACATCCCTCTGTTCTAAACCACATCCCTCTGTTCTAAACCACATCCCGCTTTCCTAAACCACACCCCTCTTTCCCAAACCACACCCCTCTCTCTCAAACCACACCCCTCTATCCCAAACCACACCCCTCTGTCCCAAACCACATCCCCCTGTCCTAAACCACACCCCTCTTTCCTAAACCACACCACTCTTTCCCAAACCACACCCCTCTCTCTCAAACCACACCCCTCTATCCCAAACCACACCCCTCTCTCCCAAACCACACCCCTCTTTCCCAAACCACACCCCTCTATCCCAAACCACACCCCTCTCTCTCAAACCACACCCCTCTCTCCCAAACCACACCCCTCTCTCCCAAACCACACCCCTCTCTCCCAAACCACATCCCTCTTTCCCAAACCACACCCCTCTCTCTCAAACCACACCCCTCTCTCCCAAACCACATCCCTCTTTCCCAAACCACACCCCTCTATGCCAAACCACACCCCTCTTTCCTAAACCATGCCCCTCTGTCCCAAACCACATCCCTCTGTTCTAAACCACACCCTCTGTCCCAAACCACATCCCTCTGTTCTAAACCACACCCTCTGTTCTAAACCACATCCCTCTGTTCTAAACCACATCCCTCTGTTCTAAACCACACCCTCTGTTCTAAACCACATCCCTCTGTTCTAAACCACACCCTCTGTCCCAAACCACATCTCTCTGTTCTAAACCACATCCCTCTTTCCCAAACCACATCCCTCTTTCCTAAACCACACCCCTCTGTTCTAAACCACACCCTCTGTTCTAAACCACACCCTCTGTTCTAAACCACACCCTCTGTTCTAAACCACACCCCTCTGTTCTAAACCACATCCCTCTGTCCTAAACCACATCCCTCTGTCCCAAACCACATCCCTCTGTTCTAAACCACACCCTCTGTCCCAAACCACATCCCTCTGTTCTAAACCACACCCTCTGTTCTAAACCACATCTCTCTGTTCTAAACCACACCCTCTGTCCCAAACCACATCCCTCTGTTCTAAACCACACCCTCTGTTCTAAACCACATCTCTCTGTTCTAAACCACACCCTCTGTCCTAAACCACACCCCTCTGTTCTAAACCACACCCCTCTGTTCTAAACCACACCCTCTGTTCTAAACCACATCCCTCTGTTCTAAACCACACCCCTCTGTCCCAAACCACATCTCTCTGTTCTAAACCACACCCTCTGTTCTAAACCACACCCTCTGTTCTAAACCACACCCTCTGTCCCAAACCACATCCCTCTGTTCTAAACCACACCCTCTGTTCTAAACCACATCCCTCTGTTCTAAACCACATCCCTCTGTTCTAAACCACACCCTCTGTTCTAAACCACACCCTCTGTCCCAAACCACATCCCTCTGTTCTAAACCACACCCTCTGTTCTAAACCACATCCCTCTGTTCTAAACCACATCACTCTTGTTCTAAACCACATCCCTCTGTTCTAAACCACATCCCTCTTTCCCAAACCACATCCCTCTTTCCTAAACCACACCCCTCTTTCCCAAACCACACCCCTCTCTCTCAAACCACACCCCTCTATCCCAAACCACACCCCTCTGTCCCAAACCACACCCCTCTTTCCCAAACCACATCCCTCTGTTCTAAGCCACACCCTCTGTTCTAAACCACATCCCTCTGTTCTAAACCACACACCTCTTTCCCAAACCACACCCCTCTCTCCCAAACCACACCCCTCTCTCCCAAACCACACCCCTCTATCCCAAACCACACCCCTCTTACCCAAACCACATCCCTCTTTCCCAAACCACACCCCTCTCTCTCAAACCACACCCCTCTATCCCAAACCACACCCCTCTGTCCCAAACCACATCCCCCTGTCCTAAACCACACCCCTCTTTCCTAAACCACACCACTCTTTCCCAAACCACACCCCTCTCTCTCAAACCACACCCCTCTATCCCAAACCACACCCCTCTCTCCCAAACCACACCCCTCTTTCCCAAACCACACCCCTCTATCCCAAACCACACCCCTCTCTCTCAAACCACACCCCTCTCTCCCAAACCACACCCCTCTCTCCCAAACCACACCCCTCTCTCCCAAACCACATCCCTCTTTCCCAAACCACACCCCTCTCTCTCAAACCACACCCCTCTCTCCCAAACCACATCCCTCTTTCCCAAACCACACCCCTCTATGCCAAACCACACCCCTCTTTCCTAAACCATGCCCCTCTGTCCCAAACCACATCCCTCTGTTTTAAACCACACCCTCTGTCCCAAACCACATCCCTCTGTTCTAAACCACATCCCTCTGTTCCAAACCACACCCCTCTTTCCTAAACCACACCCTCTGTCCCAAACCACATCCCTCTGTTTTAAACCACACCCCTCTGTCCCAAACCACATCCCTCTGTTCTAAACCACATCTCTCTGTTCTAAACCACACTCCTCTGTTCTAAACCACACCCTCTGTCCCAAACCACATCCCTCTGTTCTAAACCACACCCTCTGTTCTAAACCACATCCCTCTGTTCTAAACCACATCCCTCTGTTCTAAACCACACCCTCTGTTCTAAACCACATCCCTCTGTTCTAAACCACACCCCTCTGTTCTAAACCACATCCCTCTGTTCTAAACCACACCCCTCTGTCCTAAACCACATCCCTCTGTTCTAAACCACACCCCTCTGTTCTAAACCACATCCCTCTGTTCTAAACCACACCCTCTGTCCCAAATCACATCCCTCTGTTCTAAACCACACCCCTCTGTTCTAAACCACATCCCTCTGTTCTAAACCACATCCCTCTTTCCCAAACCACATCCCTCTTTCCTAAACCACACCCCTCTGTTCTAAACCACACCCTCTGTTCTAAACCACACCCTCTGTTCTAAACCACACCCTCTGTTCTAAACCACACCCCTCTGTTCTAAACCACATCCCTCTGTCCTAAACCACATCCCTCTGTCCCAAACCACATCCCTCTGTTCTAAACCACACCCTCTGTCCCAAACCACATCCCTCTGTTCTAAACCACACCCTCTGTTCTAAACCACATCTCTCTGTTCTAAACCACACCCTCTGTCCCAAACCACATCCCTCTGTTCTAAACCACACCCTCTGTTCTAAACCACATCTCTCTGTTCTAAACCACACCCTCTGTCCTAAACCACACCCCTCTGTTCTAAACCACACCCCTCTGTTCTAAACCACACCCTCTGTTCTAAACCACATCCCTCTGTTCTAAACCACACCCCTCTGTCCCAAACCACATCTCTCTGTTCTAAACCACACCCTCTGTTCTAAACCACACCCTCTGTTCTAAACCACACCCTCTGTCCCAAACCACATCCCTCTGTTCTAAACCACACCCTCTGTTCTAAACCACATCCCTCTGTTCTAAACCACAACCCTCTGTTCTAAACCACACCCTCTGTTCTAAACCACACCCTCTGTCCCAAACCACATCCCTCTGTTCTAAACCACACCCTCTGTTCTAAACCACATCCCTCTGTTCTAAACCACATCACTCTTGTTCTAAACCACATCCCTCTGTTCTAAACCACATCCCTCTTTCCCAAACCACATCCCTCTTTCCTAAACCACACCCCTCTTTCCCAAACCACACCCCTCTCTCTCAAACCACACCCCTCTATCCCAAACCACACCCCTCTGTCCCAAACCACACCCCTCTTTCCCAAACCACATCCCTCTGTTCTAAGCCACACCCTCTGTTCTAAACCACATCCCTCTGTTCTAAACCACACACCTCTTTCCCAAACCACACCCCTCTCTCCCAAACCACACCCCTCTCTCCCAAACCACACCCCTCTATCCCAAACCACACCCCTCTTACCCAAACCACATCCCTCTTTCCCAAACCACACCCCTCTCTCTCAAACCACACCCCTCTATCCCAAACCACACCCCTCTCTCCCAAAGCACACCCCTCTCTCCCAAACCACATCCCCCTTTCCCAAACCACACCCCTCTCTCCCAAAGTACACCCCTCTCTCCCAAAGCACACCCCTCTCTCTCAAACCACACCCCTCTTTCCCAAACCAAACCCCTCTCTCCCAAACCACACCCCTCTTTCACAAACCACACCCCTCTATGCCAAACCACACCCCTCTTTCCTAAACCATGCCCCTCTGTCCCAAACCACACCCCTCTGTTCTAAACCACACCCTCTGTTCTAAACCACACCCCTCTTTCCTAAACCACACCCCTCTGTCCCAAACCACATCCCTCTGTTCTAAACCACACCCTCTGTCCCAAACCACATCCCTCTGTTCTAAAGCACACCCTCTGTCCCAAACCACATCCCTCTGTTCTAAACCACATCCCTCTGTTCTAAACCACACCCTCTGTTCTAAACCACACCCCTCTTTCCTAAACCACACCCCTCTGTCCCAAACCACATCCCTCTGTTCTAAACCACACCCTCTGTCCCAAACCACATCCCTCTGTTCTAAACCACACCCTCTGTCCCAAACCACATCCCTCTGTTCTAAACCACACCCTCTGTCCCAAACCACATCCCTCTGTTCTAAACCACACCCTCTGTCCCAAACCACATCCCTCTGTTCTAAACCACACCCTCTGTCCCAAAACACATCTCTCTGTTCTAAACCACATCCCTCTGTTCTAAACCACACCCCTCTGTTCTAAACCACATCCCTCTGTCCTAAACCACATCCCTCTGTTCTAAACCACACCCTCTGTCCCAAACCACATCCCTCTGTTCTAAACCACACCCCTCTGTTCTAAACCACATCCCTCTGTCCTAAACCACATCCCTCTGTTCCAAACCACATCTCTCTGTTCTAAACCACACCCTCTGTCCCAAACCACATCCCTCTGTTCTAAACCACACCCTCTGTTCTAAACCACACCCTCTGTTCTAAACCACATCCCTCTGTCCCAAACCACATCCCTCTGTTCTAAACCACACCCTCTGTCCCAAACCACATCCCTCTGTTCTAAACCACATCCCTCTGTTCTAAACCACACCCCTCTGTTCTAAACCACACCCTCTGTCCCAAACCACATCTCTCTGTTCTAAACCACATCCCTCTGTTCTAAACCACACCCCTCTGTTCTAAACCATATCCCTCTGTCCTAAACCACATCCCTCTGTTCTAAACCACACCCTCTGTCCCAAACCACATCCCTCTGTTCTAAACCACACCCCTCTGTTCTAAACCACATCCCTCTGTCCTAAACCACATCCCTCTGTTCCAAACCACATCTCTCTGTTCTAAACCACACCCTCTGTCCCAAACCACATCCCTCTGTTCTAAACCACACCCTCTGTTCTAAACCACACCCTCTGTTCTAAACCACATCCCTCTGTTCTAAACCACACCCTCTGTACTAAACCACATCCCTCTGTCCCAAACCACATCCCTCTGTTCTAAACCACACCCTCTGTTCTAAACCACATCCCTCTGTCCTAAACCACATCTCTCTGTCCCAAACCACACCCTCTGTTCTAAACCACACCCTCTGTTCTAAACCACACCCTCTGTTCTAAACCACATCTCTCTGTCCCAAACCACACCCTCTGTTCTAAACCACACCCTCTGTTCTAAACCACACCCTCTGTTCTAAACCACACCCTCTGTTCTAAACCACATCCCTCTGTTCTAAACCACACCCCTCTGTCCCAAACCACATCCCTCTGTTCTAAACCACACCCCTCTGTCCCAAACCACACCCTCTGTTCTAAACCACACCCTCTGTTCTAAACCACATCCCTCTGTTCTAAACCACACCCCTCTGTCCCAAACCACATCCCTCTGTTCTAAACCACACCCTCTGTTCTAAACCACATCCCTCTGTCCCAAACCACATCCCTCTGTTCTAAACCACATCCCTCTGTTCTAAACCACACCCCTCTGTCCCAAACCACATCCCTCTGTTCTAAACCACACCCCTCTGTTCTAAACCACACCCCTCTGTCCAAAACCACATCCCTCTGTTCTAAACCACATCCCTCTGTCCAAAACCACATCCCTCTGTCCTAAACCACATCCCTCTGTCCCAAACCACACCCCTCTGTTCTAAACCACACCCTCTGTTCTAAACCACACCCTCTGTTCTAAACCATATCCCTCTGTTCTAAACCACACCCCTCTTTCACAAACCACACCCCTCTCTCCCAAACCACACCCCTCTCTCCCAAACCACACCCCTCTCTCCCAAACCACACCCCTCTTTCCCAAACCACATCCCTCTTTCCCAAACCACACCCCTCTCTCTCAAACCACACCCCTCTATCACAAACCACACCCCTCTCTCCCAAACCACACCCCTCACTCCCAAACCACATCCCACTTTCCCAAACCACACCCCTCTCTCTCAAACCACACCCCTCTTTCCCAAACCACACCCCTCTCTCCCAAACCACACCCCTCTTTCCCAAACCACACCCCTCTATCCCAAACCACACCCCTCTCTCTCAAACCACACCCCTCTATCCCAAACCACACCCCTCTCTCCCAAACCACACCCCTCTCTCCCAAACCACATCCCTCTTTCCCAAACCACACCCCTCTCTCTCAAACCACACCCCTCTATGACAAACCACACCCCTCTTTCCTAAACCATGCCCCTGTGTCCCAAACCACACCCCTCTTTCCTAAACCACACCCCTCTGTCCCAAACCACATCCCTCTGTTCTAAACCACACCCTCTGTCCCAAACCACATCTCTCTGTTCTAAACCACACCCCTCTGTCCCAAACCACATCCCTCTGTTCTAAACCACACCCCTCTGTTCTAAACCACACCCTCTGTCCCAAACCACATCCCTCTGTTCTAAACCACACCCTCTGTTCTAAACCACACCCTCTGTCCCAAACCACATCTCTCTGTTCTAAACCACACCCTCTGTCCTAAACCACATCCCTCTGTTCTAAACCACACCCTCTGTCCTAAACCACATCCCTCTGTTCTAAACCACACCCTCTGTCCCAAACCACATCTCTCTGTTCTAAACCACACCCTCTGTCCTAAACCACATCCCTCTGTTCTAAACCACACCCTCTGTCCCAAACCACATCTCTCTGTTCTAAACCACACCCCTCTGTTCTAAACCACACCCTCTGTCCCAAACCACATCCCTCTGTTCTAAACCACACCCTCTGTTCTAAACCACACCCTCTGTCCCAAACCACATCTCTCTGTTCTAAACCACACCCTCTGTTCTAAACCACACCCTCTGTCCCAAACCACATCTCTCTGTTCTAAACCACACCCTCTGTTCTAAACCACACCCTCTGTCCCAAACCACATCCCTCTGTTCTAAACCACACCCTCTGTCCCAAACCACATCTCTCTGTTCTAAACCACACCCTCTGTTCTAAACCACACCCTCTGTCCCAAACCACATCCCTCTGTTCTAAACCACATCCCTCTGTTCTAAACCACATCCCTCTGATCTAAACCACACCCTCTGTTCTAAACCACATCCCTCTGTTCTAAACCACACCCCTCTGTTCTAAACCACACCCTCTGTTCTAAACCACATCCCTCTGTTCTAAACCACATCCCTCTGTTCTAAACCACATCCCTCTGTTCTAAACCACACCCTCTGTTCTAAACCACATCCCTCTGTCCTAAACCACATCCCTCTGTCCCAAACCACATCCCTCTGTTCTAAACCACACCCTCTGTCCCAAACCACATCCCTCTGTTCTAAACCACACCCTCTGTCCCAAACCACATCCCTCTGTTCTAAACCACATCCCTCTGTCCTAAACCACATCCCTCTGTCCCAAACCACATCCCTCTGTCCCAAACCACATCCCTCTGTTCTAAACCACACCCTCTGTCCCAAACCACATCCCTCTGTTCTAAACCACACCCTCTGTCCCAAACCACATCCCTCTGTTCTAAACCACACCCTCTGTCCCAAACCACATCCCTCTGTTCTAAACCACATCCCTCTGTCCTAAACCACATCCCTCTGTCCCAAACCACATCCCTCTGTTCTAAACCACACCCTCTGTCCCAAACCACATCCCTCTGTTCTAAACCACACCCTCTGTCCCAAACCACATCCCTCTGTTCTAAACCACACCCTCTGTTCTAAACCACATCCCTCTGTTCTAAACCACATCCCTCTGTTCTAAACCACACCCTCTGTCCCAAACCACACCCTCTGTTCTAAACCACACCCTCTGTTCTAAACCACACCCTCTGTTCTAAACCACACCCTCTGTCCCAAACCACACCCTCTGTTCTAAACCACACCCTCTGTTCTAAACCACACCCTCTGTCCCAAACCACACCCTCTGTTCTAAACCACATCCCTCTGTTCTAAACCACACCCTCTGTTCTAAACCACATCCCTCTGTTCTAAACCACATCCCTCTGTCCTAAACCACATCCCTCTGTTCTAAACCACACCCCTCTGTCCCAAACCACATCCCTCTGTTCTAAACCACATCCCTCTGTTCTAAACCACACCCTCTGTTCTAAACCACACCCTCTGTCCCAAACCACATCCCTCTGTTCTAAACCACATCCCTCTGTTCTAAACCACACCCCTCTGTTCTAAACCACATCCCTCTGTTCTAAACCACACCCCTCTGTTCTAAACCACACCCCTCTGTTCTAAACCACATCCCTCTGTTCTAAACCACACCCCTCTGTCCCAAACCACATCCCTCTGTCCTAAACCACACCCTCTGTCCCAAACCACATCCCTCTGTTCTAAACCACATCCCTCTGTCCCAACCCACATCTCTCTGTTCTAAACCACACCCTCTGTTCTAAACCACATCCCTCTGTTCTAAACCACATCTCTCTGTCCCAAACCACATCCCTCTGTCCTAAACCACACCCTCTGTCCCAAACCACATCCCTCTGTTCTAAACCACATCCCTCTGTCCCAAACCACATCCCTCTGTTCTAAACCACACCCTCTGTTCTAAACCACATCTCTCTGTTCTAAACCACACCCTCTGTTCTAAACCACATCTCTCTGTTCTAAACCACACCCTCTGTTCTAAACCACATCTCTCTGTTCTAAACCACACCCTCTGTTCTAAACCACATCCTCTGTTCTAAACCACATCCCTCTGTTCTAAACCACACCCTCTGCTCTAAACCACACCCTCTGTTCTAAACCACATCCCTCTGTTCTAAACCACATCTCTCTGTTCTAAACCACATCTCTCTGTTCTAAACCACACCCCTCTGTTCTAAGCCACATCCCTCTGTTCTAAACCACATCCCTCTGTTCTAAACCACATCCCCCTGTTCTAAGCCACATCCCTCTGTTCTAAACTACATCCCTCTGTTCTAAAACACATCCCTCTGTTCTAAACCACGCCCCTCTGTTCCAAACCACATCCCTCTGTCCCAAATCAAGCCCCTCTGTTCTAAACCACATCCCTCTGTTCTAAACCACACCCCTCTGTTCTAAACCACACCCCTCTGTTCTAAACCACATCCCTCTGTTCTAAACCACATCCCTCTGTTCTAAACCACATCCCTCTGTTCTGAACCACATCCCTCTGTTCTAAACCACATCCCTCTGTTCTAAACCACATCCCTCTGTTCTAAACCAAATCCCTCTGTTCTAAACCACCTCCCTCTGTTCCAAACCACATCTCTCTGTTCTAAACCACATCCCTCTGTTCTAAACCAAATCCCTCTGTTCTAAACCAAATCCCTCTGTTCTAAACCACGCCCCTCTGTTCCAAACCACATCCCTCTGTCCCAAATCACGCCCCTCTGTCCCAAACCACATCCCTCTGTTCTAAACCACACCCCTCTGTCCCAAACCACATCTCTCTGTTCTAAACCACATCCCTCTGTCCCAACCCACATCCCTCTGTTCTAAACCACACCCCTCTGTTCTAAACCACATCCCTCTGTTCTAAACCACACCCTCTGTCCTAAACCACATCTCTCTGTTCTAAATCACACCCCTCTGTTCTAAACCACATCCCTCTGTTCTAAACCACACCACTCTGTTCTAAACCACACCCCTCTGTTCTAAACCACATCCCTCTGTCCTAAACCACATCTCTCTGTTCTAAACCACACCCTCTGTCCCAAACCACATCCCTCTGTCCCAAACCACACCGTCTGTTCTAAACCACATCCCTCTGTTCTAAACCACATCCCTCTGTTCTAAACCACACCCCTCTGTTCTAAACCACATCCCTCTGTTCTAAACCACATCCCTCTGTTCTAAACCACATCCCTCTGTTCTAAACCACACCCTCTGTCCCAAACCACACCCTCTGTTCTAAACCACACCCTCTGTTCTAAACCACACCCTCTGTTCTAAACCACATCCCTCTGTTCTAAACCACACCCTCTGTTCTAAACCACACCCCTCTGTTCTAAACCACACCCCTCTGTCCCAAACCACATCCCTCTGTTCTAAACCACATCTCTCTGTTCTAAACCACACCCCTCTGTTCTAAACCACACCCTCTGTTCTAAACCACACCCCTCTGTTCTAAACCACACCCCTCTGTCCCAAACCACATCCCTCTGTTCTAAACCACATCCCTCTGTTCTAAACCACACCCTCTGTCCCAAACCACACCCTCTGTTCTAAACCACACCCTCTGTTCGAAACCACACCCTCTGTTCTAAACCACATCCCTCTGTTCTAAACCACACCCTCTGTTCTAAACCACACCCTCTGTTCTAAACCACATCCCTCTGTTCTAAACCACACCCTCTGTTCTAAACCACATCCCTCTGTTCTAAACCACATCCCTCTGTCCTAAACCACATCCCTCTGTTCTAAACCACACCCCTCTGTCCCAAACCACATCCCTCTGTTCTAAACCACATCCCTCTGTTCTAAACCACACCCTCTGTTCTAAACCACACCCTCTGTCCCAAACCACATCCCTCTGTTCTAAACCACATCCCTCTGTTCTAAACCACACCCCTCTGTTCTAAACCACATCCCTCTGTTCTAAACCACACCCCTCTGTTCTAAACCACACCCCTCTGTTCTAAACCACATCCCTCTGTTCTAAACCACACCCCTCTGTCCCAAACCACATCCCTCTGTCCTAAACCACACCCTCTGTCCCAAACCACATCCCTCTGTTCTAAACCACATCCCTCTGTCCCAACCCACATCTCTCTGTTCTAAACCACACCCTCTGTTCTAAACCACATCCCTCTGTTCTAAACCACATCTCTCTGTCCCAAACCACATCCCTCTGTCCTAAACCACACCCTCTGTCCCAAACCACATCCCTCTGTTCTAAACCACATCCCTCTGTCCCAAACCACATCCCTCTGTTCTAAACCACACCCTCTGTTCTAAACCACATCTCTCTGTTCTAAACCACACCCTCTGTTCTAAACCACATCTCTCTGTTCTAAACCACACCCTCTGTTCTAAACCACACCCTCTGTTCTAAACCACATCCCTCTGTTCTAAACCACATCCCTCTGTTCTAAACCACATCTCTCTGTTCTAAACCACATCTCTCTGTTCTAAACCACACCCCTCTGTTCTAAGCCACATCCCTCTGTTCTAAACCACATCCCTCTGTTCTAAACCACATCCCCCTGTTCTAAACCACATCCCTCTGTTCTAAACCACATCCCTCTGTTCTAAAACACATCCCTCTGTTCTAAACCACGCCCCTCTGTTCCAAACCACATCCCTCTGTCCCAAATCAAGCCCCTCTGTTCTAAACCACATCCCTCTGTTCTAAACCACACCCCTCTGTTCTAAACCACACCCCTCTGTTCTAAACCACATCCCTCTGTTCTAAACCACATCCCTCTGTTCTAAACCACATCCCTCTGTTCTGAACCACATCCCTCTGTTCTAAACCACATCCCTCTGTTCTAAACCACATCCCTCTGTTCTAAACCAAATCCCTCTGTTCTAAACCACCTCCCTCTGTTCCAAACCACATCTCTCTGTTCTAAACCACATCCCTCTGTTCTAAAGCAAATCCCTCTGTTCTAAACCAAATCCCTCTGTTCTAAACCACGCCCCTCTGTTCCAAACCACATCCCTCTGTCCCAAATCACGCCCTTCTGTCCCAAACCACATCCCTCTGTTCTAAACCACACCCCTCTGTCCCAAACCACATCTCTCTGTTCTAAACCACATCCCTCTGTCCCAACCCACATCCCTCTGTTCTAAACCACACCCCTCTGTTCTAAACCACATCCCTCTGTTCTAAACCACACCCTCTGTCCTAAACCACATCTCTCTGTTCTAAATCACACCCCTCTGTTCTAAACCACATCCCTCTGTTCTAAACCACACCCTCTGTTCTAAACCACACCCCTCTGTTCTAAACCACACCCCTCTGTTCTAAACCACATCCCTCTGTCCTAAACCACATCTCTCTGTTCTAAACCACACCCTCTGTCCCAAACCACATCCCTCTGTCCCAAACCACACCGTCTGTTCTAAACCACATCCCTCTGTTCTAAACCACATCCCTCTGTTCTAAACCACACCCCTCTGTTCTAAACCACATCCCTCTGTTCTAAACCACATCCCTCTGTTCTAAACCACATCCCTCTGTTCTAAACCACACCCTCTGTCCCAAACCACATCCCTCTGTCCCAAACCACACCCTCTGTTCTAAACCACATCCCTCTGTTCTAAACCACATCCCTCTGTTCTAAACCACACCCCTCTGTTCTAAACCACATCCCTCTGTTCTAAACCACATCCCTCTGTTCTAAACCACATCCCTCTGTTCTAAACCACATCCCTCTGTCCTAAACCACATCTCTCTGTTCTAAACCACATCCCTCTGTCCCAAACCACATCCCTCTGTTCTAAACCACATCCCTTTGTTCTAAACCACGCCCCTCTGTCCTAAACCACACCCCTCTGTCCCAAACCACATCTCTCTGTTCTAAACCACACCCTCTGTCCCAAATCACACCCTCTGTTCTAAACCACATCCCTCTGTACCAAACCACATCCCTCTGTTCTCAACCACACCCCTCTGTTCTAAACCACATCCCTCTGTCCTAAACCACAGCCTCTATCCCAAACCACATCCCTCTGTTCTCAACCACACCCCTCTGTTCTAAACCACATCCCTCTGTCCTAAACCACAGCCTCTATCCCAAACCACATCCCTCTGTTCTCAACCACACCCCTCTGTTCTAAACCACACCCCTCTTTCCCAAACCACACCCCTCTCTCCCAAACCACATCCCTCTTTCCCAAACCACACCCCTCTCTCTCAAACCACACCCCTCTTTCCCAAACCACACCCCTCTCTCCCAAACCACACCAATCTTTCCCAAACCACACCCCTCTATCCCAAACCACACCCCTCTCTCTCAAACCACACCCCTCTCTCCCAAACCACACCCCTCTCTCCCAAACCACACCCCTCTCTCCCAAAACACATCCCTCTGTTCTAAACCACATCCCTCTGTCCCAAACCACATCCCTCTGTTCTAAACCACACCCTCTGTTCTAAACCACATCCCTCTGTTCTAAACCACATCCCTCTGTTCTAAACCACATCCCTCTGTTCTAAACCACACCCCTCTGTTCTAAACCACACCCCTCTGTTCTAAACCACACCCTCTGTTCTAAACCACATCCCTCTGTTCCAAACCACATCCCTCTGTTCTAAACCACATCCCTCTGTCCCAAACCACATCCCTCTGTTCTAAACCACATCCCTCTGTCCCAAACCACATCCCTCTGTTCTAAACCACATCCCTCTGTTCTAAACCACATCCCTCTGTCCCAAACCACACCCCTCTGTTCTAAACCACACCCTCTGTTCTAAACCACATCCCTCTGTCCCAAACCACATCCCTCTGTTCTAAACCACATCCCTCTGTTCTAAACCACATCCCTCTGTCCCAAACCACACCCCTCTGTCGCAAACGACATCCCTCTGTTCTACACCACATCCCTCTGTTCTAAACCACATCCCTCTGTTCTAAACCACATCCCTCTGTTCTAAACCACATCCCTCTGTTCTAAACCACATCCCTCTGTTCTAAACCACATCCCTCCGTTCTAAACCACATCCCTCTGTTCTAAACCACATCCCTCTGTTCCAAACCACATCTCTCTGTCGCAAACGACATCCCTCTGTTCTACACCACATCCCTCTGTTCTAAACCACATCCCTCTGTTCTAAACCACATCCCTCTGTTCTAAACCACATCCCTCCGTTCTAAACCACACCCCTCTGTTCTAAACCACATCCCTCTGTTCCAAACCACATCTCTCTGTCGCAAACGACATCCCTCTGTTCTAAACCACACCCCTCTGTTCTAAACCACATCCCTCTGTCCTAAACCACATCTCTCTGTTCTAAACCACACCCTCTGTCCCAAACCACATCCCTCTGTCCCAAACCACACCGTCTGTTCTAAACCACACCCCTCTGTTCTAAACCACATCCCTCTGTTCTAAACCACATCCCTCTGTTCTAAACCACATCCCTCTGTCCCAAACCACACCGTCTGTTCTAAACCACACCCCTCTGTTCTAAACCACATCCCTCTGTTCTAAACCACATCCCTCTGTTCTAAACCACATCCCTCTGTTCTAAACCACATCCCTCTGTTCTAAACCACATCTCTCTGTTCTAAACCACACCCTCTGTTCTAAACCACACCATCTGTTCTAAACCACATCCCTCTGTTCTAAACCACACCCTCTGTTCTAAACCACACCCTCTGTTCTAAACCACACCCTCTGTTCTAAACCACATCCCTCTGTTCTAAACCACACCCTCTGTTCTAAACCACACCCCTCTGTTCTAAACCACATCCCTCTGTCCTAAACCACATCCCTCTGTCCCAAACCACATCCCTCTGTTCTAAACCACACCCTCTGTTCTAAACCACATCTCTCTGTTCTAAACCACACCCTCTGTCCCAAACCACATCCCTCTGTTCTAAACCACATCCCTCTGTTCTAAACCACACCCTCTGTTCTAAACCACACCCTCTGTTCTAAACCACATCCCTCTGTTCTAAACCACACCCTCTGTTCTAAACCACACCCCTCTGTTCTAAACCACACCCCTCTGTCCCAAACCACATCCCTCTGTTCTAAACCACATCTCTCTGTTCTAAACCACACCCCTCTGTTCTAAACCACACCCTCTGTTCTAAACCACACCCCTCTGTTCCTAACCACACCCCTCTGTCCCAAACCACATCCCTCTGTTCTAAACCACATCCCTCTGTTCTAAACCACACCCTCTGTCCCAAACCACACCCTCTGTTCTAAACCACATCCCTCTGTTCTAAACCACACCCTCTGTTCTAAACCACATCCCTCTGTTCTAAACCACATCCCTCTGTCCTAAACCACATCCCTCTGTTCTAAACCACACCCTCTGTTCTAAACCACATCCCTCTGTTCTAAACCACATCCCTCTGTTCTAAACCACACCCCTCTGTTCTAAACCACACCCCTCTGTTCTAAACCACATCCCTCTGTTCTAAACCACACCCCTCTGTCCCAAACCACATCCCTCTGTCCTAAACCACACCCTCTGTCCCAAACCACATCCCTCTGTTCTAAACCACATCCCTCTGTCCCAACCCACATCTCTCTGTTCTAAACCACACCCTCTGTTCTAAACCACATCCCTCTGTTCTAAACCACATCTCTCTGTCCCAAACCACATCCCTCTGTCCTAAACCACACCCTCTGTCCCAAACCACATCCCTCTGTTCTAAACCACATCCCTCTGTCCCAAACCACATCCCTCTGTTCTAAACCACACCCTCTGTTCTAAACCACATCTCTCTGTTCTAAACCACACCCTCTGTTCTAAACCACACCCTCTGTTCTAAACCACATCCCTCTGTTCTAAACCACACCCTCTGCTCTAAACCACACCCTCTGTTCTAAACCACATCCCTCTGTTCTAAACCACATCTCTCTGTTCTAAACCACATCTCTCTGTTCTAAACCACACCCCTCTGTTCTAAGACACTTCCCTCTGTTCTAAACCACATCCCTCTGTTCTAAACCACATCCCCCTGTTCTAAACCACATCTCTCTGTTCTAAACCACATCCCTCTGTTCTAAAACACATCCCTCTGTTCTAAACCATGCCCCTCTGTTCCAAACCACATCCCTCTGTCCCAAATCAAGCCCCTCTGTTCTAAACCACATCCCTCTGTTCTAAACCACACCCCTCTGTTCTAAACCACACCCCTCTGTTCTAAACCACATCCCTCTGTTCTAAACCACATCCCTCTGTTCTAAACCACATCCCTCTGTTCTGAACCACATCCCTCTGTTCTAAACCACATCCCTCTGTTCTAAACCACATCCCTCTGTTCTAAACCAAATCCCTCTGTTCTAAACCACCTCCCTCTGTTCCAAACCACATCTCTCTGTTCTAAACCACATCCCTCTGTTCTAAACCAAATCCCTCTGTTCTAAACCAAATCCCTCTGTTCTAAACCACGCCCCTCTGTTCCAAACCACATCCCTCTGTCCCAAATCACGCCCCTCTGTCCCAAACCACATCCCTCTGTTCTAAACCACACCCCTCTGTCCCAAACCACATCTCTCTGTTCTAAACCACATCCCTCTGTCCCAACCCACATCCCTCTGTTCTAAACCACACCCCTCTGTTCTAAACCAAATCCCTCTGTTCTAAACCACACCCTCTGTCCTAAACCACATCTCTCTGTTCTAAATCACACCCCTCTGTTCTAAACCACATCCCTCTGTTCTAAACCACACCCCTCTGTTCTAAACCACACCCCTCTGTTCTAAACCACATCCCTCTGTTCTAAACCACATCCCTCTGTTCTAAACCACACCCCTCTGTTCTAAACCACATTCGTCTGTCCTAAACCACATCTCTCTGTTCTAAACCACACCCTCTGTCCCAAACCACATCCCTCTGTCCCAAACCACACCCTCTGTTCTAAACCACATCCCTCTGTTCTAAACCACATCCCTCTGTTCTAAACCACACCCCTCTGTTCTAAACCACATCCCTCTGTTCTAAACCAAATCCCTCTGTTCTAAACCACATCCCTCTGTTCTAAACCACATCCCTCTTGTTCTAAACCACATCCCTCTGTCCCAAACCACATCCCTCTGTTCTAAACCACATCCCTTTGTTCTAAACCACATCCCTCTGTTCTAAACCACACCCTCTGTCCCAAATCACACCCCTCTGTCCCAAACCACATCCCTCTGTCCTAAACCACACCCTCTATCCCAAACCACATCCCTCTGTTCTCAACCACACCCCTCTGTTCTAAACCACACCCCTCTTTCCCAAACCACACCCCTCTCTCCCAAACCACATCCCTCTTTCCCAAACCACACCCCTCTCTCTCAAACCACACCCCTCTTTCCCAAACCACACCCCTCTCTCCCAAACCACACCACTCTTTCCCAAACCACACCCCTCTATCCCAAACCACACCCCTCTCTCTCAAACCACACCCTTCTCTCCCAAACCACACCCCTCTCTCCCAAACCACACCCCTCTCTCCCAAACCACATCCCTCTGTTCTAAACCACATCCCTCTGTTCTAAACCACATCCCTCTGTTCTAAACCACATCCCTCTGTTCTAAACCACATCCCTCTGTTCTAAACCACATCCCTCTGTTCTAAACCACATCCCTCTGTTCTAAACCACACCCCTCTGTTCTAAACCACATCCCTCTGTCCTAAACCACATCTCTCTGTTCTAAACCACACCCCTCTGTCCCAAACCACACCGTCTGTTCTAAACCACATCCCTCTGTTCTAAACCACATCCCTCTGTTCTAAACCAAATCCCTCTGTTCTACACCACATCCCTCTGTTCTAAACCACATCCCTCTGTTCTAAACCACATCCCTCTGTTCTAAACCACATCCCTCTGTTCTAAACCACATCCCTCTGTTCTAAACCACATCCCTCCGTTCTAAACCACATCCCTCTGTTCTAAACCACATCCCTCTGTTCTAAACCACATCCCTCTGTTCCAAACCACATCTCTCTGTCGCAAACGACATCCCTCTGTTCTAAACCACATCCCTCTGTTCTAAACCACATCCCTCTGTTCTAAACCACATCCCTCTGTTCTAAACCACATCCCTCTGTTCTAAACCACATCCCTCTGTTCTAAACCACATCCCTCCGTTCTAAACCACATCCCTCTGTTCTAAACAACACCCCTCTGTTCTAAACCACATCCCTCTGTTCCAAACCACATCTCTCTGTCGCAAACGACATCCCTCTGTTCTAAACCACACCCCTCTGTTCTAAACCACATCCCTCTGTCCTAAACCACATCTCTCTGTTCTAAACCACACCCTCTGTCCTAAACCACATCTCTCTGTTCTAAACCACACCCTCTGTCCTAAACCACATCTCTCTGTTCTAAACCACATCTCTCTGTTCTAAACCACACCCTCTGTCCCAAACCACATCCCTCTGTCCCAAACCACATCCCTCTGTCCCAAACCACATCCCTCTGTTCTAAACCACACCGTCTGTTCTAAACCACACCCCTCTGTTCTAAACCACATCCCTCTGTTCTAAACCACATCCCTCTGTTCTAAACCACATCCCTCTGTTCTAAACCACACCCCTCTGTTCTAAACCACATCCCTCTGTTCTAAACCACACCCTCTGTTCTAAACCACACCCCTCTGTTCTAAACCACATCCCTCTGTCCTAAACCACATCCCTCTGTCCCAAACCACATCCCTCTGTTCTAAACCACACCCTCTGTTCTAAACCACATCTCTCTGTTCTAAACCACACCCTCTGTCCCAAACCACATCCCTCTGTTCTAAACCACACCCCTCTGTTCTAAACCACACCCTCTGTTCTAAACCACACCCTCTGTTCTAAACCACATCCCTCTGTTCTAAACCACACCCTCTGTTCTAAACCACACCCCTCTGTTCTAAACCACACCCCTCTGTCCCAAACCACATCCCTCTGTTCTAAACCACATCTCTCTGTTCTAAACCACACCCCTCTGTTCTAAACCACACCCTCTGTTCTAAACCACACCCCTCTGTTCTAAACCACACCCCTCTGTCCCAAACCACATCCCTCTGTTCTAAACCACATCCCTCTGTTCTAAACCACACCCTCTGTCCCAAACCACACCCTCTGTTCTAAACCACATCCCTCTGTTCTAAACCACACCCTCTGTTCTAAACCACATCCCTCTGTTCTAAACCACATCCCTCTGTCCTAAACCACATCCCTCTGTTCTAAACCACACCCTCTGTTCTAAACCACATCCCTCTGTTCTAAACCACATCCCTCTGTTCTAAACCACACCCCTCTGTTCTAAACCACATCCCTCTGTTCTAAACCACATCCCTCTGTTCTAAACCACACCCCTCTGTTCTAAACCACATCCCTCTGTTCTAAACCACATCTCTCTGTTCTAAACCACACCCTCTGTCCCAAACCACACCCTCTGTTCTAAACCACATCCCTCTGTTCTAAACCACACCCTCTGTTCTAAACCACATCCCTCTGTTCTAAACCACATCCCTCTGTCCTAAACCACATCCCTCTGTTCTAAACCACACCCTCTGTTCTAAACCACATCCCTCTGTTCTAAACCACATCCCTCTGTTCTAAACCACACCCCTCTGTTCTAAACCACATCCCTCTGTTCTAAACCACACCCCTCTGTCCCAAACCACATCCCTCTGTCCTAAACCACACCCTCTGTCCCAAACCACATCCCTCTGTTCTAAACCACATACCTCTGTCCCAACCCACATCTCTCTGTTCTAAACCACACCCTCTGTTCTAAACCACATCCCTCTGTTCTAAACCACATCTCTCTGTCCCAAACCACATCCCTCTGTCCTAAACCACACCCTCTGTCCCAAACCACATCCCTCTGTTCTAAACCACATCCCTCTGTCCCAAACCACATCCCTCTGTTCTAAACCACACCCTCTGTTCTAAACCACATCTCTCTGTTCTAAACCACACCCTCTGTTCTAAACCACACCCTCTGTTCTAAACCACATCCCTCTGTTCTAAACCACACCCTCTGCTGTAAACCACACCCTCTGTTCTAAACCACATCCCTCTGTTCTAAACCACATCTCTCTGTTCTAAACCACATCTCTCTGTTCTAAACCACACCCCTCTGTTCTAAGCCACTTCCCTCTGTTCTAAACCACATCCCTCTGTTCTAAACCACATCCCCCTGTTCTAAACCACATCCCTCTGTTCTAAACCACATCCCTCTGTTCTAAAACACATCCCTCTGTTCTAAACCATGCCCCTCTGTTCCAAACCACATCCCTCTGTCCCAAATCAAGCCCCTCTGTTCTAAACCACATCCCTCTGTTCTAAACCACACCCCTCTGTTCTAAACCACACCCCTCTGTTCTAAACCACATCCCTCAGTTCTAAACCACATCCCTCTGATCTAAACCACATCCCTCTGTTCTGAACCACATCCCTCTGTTCTAAACCACATCCCTCTGTTCTAAACCACATCCCTCTGTTCTAAACCAAATCCCTCTGTTCTAAACCACCTCCCTCTGTTCCAAACCACATCTCTCTGTTCTAAACCACATCCCTCTGTTCTAAACCAAATCCCTCTGTTCTAAACCAAATCCCTCTGTTCTAAACCACGCCCCTCTGTTCCAAACCACATCCCTCTGTCCCAAATCACGCCCCCCTGTCCCAAACCACATCCCTCTGTTCTAAACCACACCCCTCTGTCCCAAACCACATCTCTCTGTTCTAAACCACATCCCTCTGTCCCAACCCACATCCCTCTGTTCTAAACCACACCCCTCTGTTCTAAACCACACCCCTCTGTCCCAACCCACATCCCTCTGTTCTAAACCACACCCCTCTGTTCTAAACCACATCCCTCTGTTCTAAACCACACCCTCTGTCCTAAACCACATCTCTCTGTTCTAAATCACACCCCTTTGTTCTAAACCACATCCCTCTGTTCTAAACCACACCCCTCTGTTCTAAACCACACCCCTCTGTTCTAAACCACATCCCTCTGTTCTAAACCACATCCCTCTGTTCTAAACCACACCCCTCTGTTCTAAACCACATTCGTCTGTCCTAAACCACATCTCTCTGTTCTAAACCACACCCTCTGTCCCAAACCACATCCCTCTGTCCCAAACCACACCCTCTGTTCTAAACCACATCCCTCTGTTCTAAACCACATCCCTCTGTTCTAAACCACACCCCTCTGTTCTAAACCACATCCCTCTGTTCTAAACCAAATCCCTCTGTTCTAAACCACATCCCTCTGTTCTAAACCACATCCCTCTTGTTCTAAACCACATCCCTCTGTCCCAAACCACATCCCTCTGTTCTAAACCACATCCCTTTGTTCTAAACCACATCCCTCTGTTCTAAACCGCAGCCTCTGTCCCAAATCACACCCCTCTGTCCCAAACCACATCCCTCTGTCCTAAACCACACCCTCTATCCCAAACCACATCCCTCTGTTCTCAACCACACCCCTCTGTTCTAAACCACACCCCTCTTTCCCAAACCACACCCCTCTCTCCCAAACCACATCCCTCTTTCCCAAACCACACCCCTCTCTCTCAAACCACGCCCCTCTGTCCCAAACCACACCCTCTGTCCCAAACCACATCCCTCTTTTCTCAACCAGACCCCTCTGTCCTAAACCACACCCTCTATCCCAAACCACATCCCTCTGTTCTCAACCACACCCCTCTGTTCTAAACCACACCCTCTGTCCTAAACCACATCCCTCTGTTCTAAACCACACCCTCTGTCCTAAACCACATCTCTCTGTTCTAAACCACACCCTCTGTCCTAAACCACATCTCTCTGTTCTAAACCACACCCCTCTTTCCCAAACCACACCCCTCTCTCCCAAACCACACCCCTCTCTCCCAAACCACACCGCTCTTTCCCAAACCACTTCCCTCTCTCCCAAACCACACCCCTCTCTCCCAAACCACATCCCTCTTTCCCAAACCACACCCATCTCTCTGAAACCACACCCCTCTTTCCCAAACCACACCCCTCTCTCCAGAACCACACCCCTCTTTCCCAAACCACACCCCTCTATCCCAAACCACACCCCTCTCTCTCAAACCACACCCCTCTCTCCCAAACCACACCCCTCTCTACCAAACCACATCCCTCTTTCCCAAACCACACCCCTCTCTCTCAAAGCACACCCCTCTATGCCAAACCACACCCCTCTGTCCCAAACCACACCCCTCTGTCCTAAACCACACCCTCTGTTCTAAACCACATCCCTCTGTCCTAAACCACATCCCTCTGTTCTAAACCACACCCTCTGTACCAAACCACACCCTCTGTTCTAAACCACATCCCTCTGTCCTAAACCACATCTCTCTGTTCTAAACCACACCCTCTGTTCTAAACCACATCCCTCTGTCCTAAACCACATCCCTCTGTTCTAAACCACATCCCTCTGTCCTAAACCACATCTCTCTGTTCTAAACCACACCCTCTGTTCTAAACCACATCCCTCTGTCCTAAACCACATCCCTCTGTTCTAAACCACACCCTCTGTTCTAAACCACATCCCTCTGTCCTAAACCACATCTCTCTGTTCTAAACCACACCCTCTGTTCTAAACCACATCCCTCTGTCCTAAACCACATCTCTCTGTTCTAAACCACACCCTCTGTTCTAAACCACATCCCTCTGTCCTAAACCACATCCCTCTGTTCTAAACCACACCCTCTGTTCTAAACCACATCCCTCTGTCCTAAACCACATCTCTCTGTTCTAAACCACACCCTCTGTTCTAAACCACATCCCTCTGTCCTAAACCACATCCCTCTGTTCTAAACCACACCCTCTGTACCAAACCACACCCTCTGTTCTAAACCACATCCCTCTGTCCTAAACCACATCTCTCTGTTCTAAACCACACCCTCTGTACCAAACCACACCCCACTGTTCTAAACCACATCCCTCTGTTCTAAACCACATCCCTCTGTTCTAAACCACATCTCTCTGTCCCAAACCACACCCTCTGTTCTAAACCACATCCCTCTGTTCTAAACCACACCCTCTGTCCCAAACCACATCCCTCTGTTCTAAACCACACCCCTCTGTTCTAAACCACATCCCTCTGTTCTAAACCACACCCTCTGTCCCAAACCACATCTCTCTGTTCTAAACCACATCCCTCTGTCCCAACCCACATCCCTCTGTTCTAAACCACACCCCTCTGTTCTAAACCACATCCCTCTGTTCTAAACCACACCCTCTGTCCTAAACCACATCTCTCTGTTCTAAATCACACCCCTCTGTTCTAAACCACATCCCTCTGTTCTAAACCACACCCCTCTGTCCCAAACCACATCTCTCTGTTCTAAACCACATCCCTCTGTCCCAACCCACATCCCTCTGTTCTAAACCACACCCCTCTGTTCTAAACCACATCCCTCTGTTCTAAACCACACCCTCTGTCCTAAACCACATCTCTCTGTTCTAAATCACACCCCTCTGTTCTAAACCACATCCCTCTGTTCTAAACCACACCCCTCTGTTCTAAACCACACCCCTCTGTTCTAAACCACATCCCTCTGTTCTAAACCACATCCCTCTGTTCTAAACCACACCCCTCTGTTCTAAACCACATTCGTCTGTCCTAAACCACATCTCTCTGTTCTAAACCACACCCTCTGTCCCAAACCACATCCCTCTGTCCCAAACCACACCCTCTGTTCTAAACCACATCCCTCTGTTCTAAACCACATCCCTCTGTTCTAAACCACATCCCTCTGTTCTAAACCACACCCTCTGTCCTAAACCACACCCTCTGTTCTAAACCACACCCTCTGTTCTAAACCACATCCCTCTGTTCTAAACCACATCCCTCTGTTCTAAACTACATCCCTCTGTTCTAAACCATATCCCTCTTTTCTAAACCACATCCCTCTTGTTCTAAACCACATCCCTCTGTCCCAAACCACATCCCTCTGTTCTAAACCACATCCCTTTGTTCTAAACCACGCCCCTCTGTCCTAAACCACACCCCTCTGTCCCAAACCACATCCCTCTGTCCCAAATCACGCCCCTCTGTCCCAAACCACACCCTCTGTCCCAAACCACATCCCTCTTTTCTCAACCAGACCCCTCTGTCCTAAACCACACCCTCTATCCCAAACCACATCCCTCTGTTCTCAACCACACCCCTCTGTTCTAAACCACACCCTCTGTCCCAAACCACATCCCTCTTTTCTCAACCAGACCCCTCTGTTCTAAACCACACCCTCTGTCCTAAACCACATCCCTCTGTTCTAAACCACACCCTCTGTCCTAAACCACATCTCTCTGTTCTAAACCACACCCTCTGTCCTAAACCACATCCCTCTGTTCTAAACCACATCCCTCTGTTCTAAACCACATCCCTCTGTTCTAAACCAAATCCCTCTGTTCTAAACCACCTCCCTCTGTTCCAAACCACATCTCTCTGTTCTAAACCACATCCCTCTGTTCTAAACCAAATCCCTCTGTTCTAAACCAAATCCCTCTGTTCTAAACCACGCCCCTCTGTTCCAAACCACATCCCTCTGTCCCAAATCACGCCCCCCTGTCCCAAACCACATCCCTCTGTTCTAAACCACACCCCTCTGTCCCAAACCACATCTCTCTGTTCTAAACCACATCCCTCTGTCCCAACCCACATCCCTCTGTTCTAAACCACACCCCTCTGTTCTAAACCACATCCCTCTGTTCTAAACCACACCCTCTGTCCTAAACCACATCCCTCTGTTCTAAACCACATCCCTCTGTTCTAAATCACACCCCTTTGTTCTAAACCACATCCCTCTGTTCTAAACCACACCCCTCTGTTCTAAACCACACCCCTCTGTTCTAAACCACATCCCTCTGTTCTAAACCACATCCCTCTGTTCTAAACCACACCCCTCTGTTCTAAACCACATTCGTCTGTCCTAAACCACATCTCTCTGTTCTAAACCACACCCTCTGTCCCAAACCACATCCCTCTGTCCCAAACCACACCCTCTGTTCTAAACCACATCCCTCTGTTCTAAACCACATCCCTCTGTTCTAAACCACACCCCTCTGTTCTAAACCACATCCCTCTGTTCTAAACCAAATCCCTCTGTTCTAAACCACATCCCTCTGTTCTAAACCACATCCCTCTTGTTCTAAACCACATCCCTCTGTCCCAAACCACATCCCTCTGTTCTAAACCACATCCCTCTGTTCTAAACCACACCCCTCTGTTCTAAACCACATCCCTCTGTTCTAAACCAAATCCCTCTGTTCTAAACCACATCCCTCTGTTCTAAACCACATCCCTCTTGTTCTAAACCACATCCCTCTGTCCCAAACCACATCCCTCTGTTCTAAACCAAATCCCTCTGTTCTAAACCACATCCCTCTGTTCTAAACCACACCCCTCTGTTCTAAACCACATCCCTCTGTTCTAAACCAAATCCCTCTGTTCTAAACCACACCCCTCTGTTCTAAACCACATCCCTCTGTTCTAAACCACATCCCTCTGTTCTAAACCACACCCCTCTGTTCTAAACCACATCCCTCTGTTCTAAACCAAATCCCTCTGTTCTAAACCACATCCCTCTGTTCTAAACCAAATCCCTCTGTTCTAAACCACATCCCTCTGTTCTAAACCACATCCCTTTGTTCTAAACCACATCCCTCTGTTCTAAACCGCAGCCTCTGTCCCAAATCACACCCCTCTGTCCCAAACCACATCCCTCTGTCCTAAACCACACCCTCTATCCCAAACCACATCCCTCTGTTCTCAACCACACCCCTCTGTTCTAAACCACACCCCTCTTTCCCAAACCACACCCCTCTCTCCCAAACCACATCCCTCTTTCCCAAACCGCACCCCTCTCTCTCAAACCACGCCCCTCTGTCCCAAACCACACCCTCTATCCCAAACCACATCCCTCTGTTCTAAACCACACCCTCTGTCCTAAACCACACCCTCTATCCCAAACCACATCCCTCTGTTCTAAACCACACCCTCTGTCCTAAACCACACCCTCTATCCCAAACCACATCCCTCTGTTCTAAACCACACCCTCTGTCCTAAACCACATCTCTCTGTTCTAAACCACACCCTCTGTCCTAAACCACATCTCTCTGTTCTAAACCACACCCCTCTGTTCTAAACCACATCCCTCTGTTCTAAACCACACCCCTCTTTCCCAAACCACACCCCTCTCTCCCAAACCACACCCCTCTCTCCCAAACCACACCGCTCTTTCCCAAACCACTTCCCTCTCTCCCAAACCACACCCCTCTCTCCCAAACCACATCCCTCTTTCCCAAACCACACCCATCTCTCTGAAACCACACCCCTCTTTCCCAAACCACACCCCTCTCTCCAGAACCACACCCCTCTTTCCCAAACCACACCCCTCTATCCCAAACCACACCCCTCTCTCTCAAACCACACCCCTCTCTCCCAAACCACACCCCTCTCTACCAAACCACATCCCTCTTTCCCAAACCACACCCCTCTCTCTCAAAGCACACCCCTCTATGCCAAACCACACCCCTCTGTCCCAAACCACACCCCTCTGTCCTAAACCACACCCTCTGTTCTAAACCACATCCCTCTGTCCTAAACCACATCTCTCTGTTCTAAACCACACCCTCTGTACCAAACCACACCCTCTGTTCTAAACCACATCCCTCTGTCCTAAACCACATCTCTCTGTTCTAAACCACACCCTCTGTACCAAACCACACCCCACTGTTCTAAACCACATCCCTCTGTTCTAAACCACATCCCTCTGTTCTAAACCACATCTCTCTGTCCCAAACCACACCCTCTGTTCTAAACCACATCCCTCTGTTCTAAACCACACCCTCTGTCCCAAACCACATCCCTCTGTTCTAAACCACACCCCTCTGTTCTAAACCACATCCCTCTGTTCTAAACCACACCCTCTGTCCCAAACCACATCTCTCTGTTCTAAACCACATCCCTCTGTCCCAACCCACATCCCTCTGTTCTAAACCACACCCCTCTGTTCTAAACCACATCCCTCTGTTCTAAACCACACCCTCTGTCCTAAACCACATCTCTCTGTTCTAAATCACACCCCTCTGTTCTAAACCACATCCCTCTGTTCTAAACCACATCCCTCTGTCCCAACCCACATCCCTCTGTTCTAAACCACACCCCTCTGTTCTAAACCACATCCCTCTGTTCTAAACCACACCCTCTGTCCTAAACCACATCTCTCTGTTCTAAATCACACCCCTCTGTTCTAAACCACATCCCTCTGTTCTAAACCACACCCCTCTGTTCTAAACCACACCCCTCTGTTCTAAACCACATCCCTCTGTTCTAAACCACATCCCTCTGTTCTAAACCACACCCCTCTGTTCTAAACCACATTCGTCTGTCCTAAACCACATCTCTCTGTTCTAAACCACACCCTCTGTCCCAAACCACATCCCTCTGTCCCAAACCACACCCTCTGTTCTAAACCACATCCCTCTGTTCTAAACCACATCCCTCTGTTCTAAACCACACCCCTCTGTTCTAAACCACATCCCTCTGTTCTAAACCAAATCCCTCTGTTCTAAACCACATCCCTCTGTTCTAAACCACATCCCTCTTGTTCTAAACCACATCCCTCTGTCCCAAACCACATCCCTCTGTTCTAAACCACATCCCTTTGTTCTAAACCACATCCCTCTGTTCTAAACCACAGCCTCTGTCCCAAATCACACCCCTCTGTCCCAAACCACATCCCTCTGTCCTAAACCACACCCTCTATCCCAAACCACATCCCTCTGTTCTCAACCACACCCCTCTGTTCTAAACCACACCCCTCTTTCCCAAACCACACCCCTCTCTCCCAAACCACATCCCTCTTTCCCAAACCACACCCCTCTCTCTCAAACCACACCCCTCTTTCCCAAACCACACCCCTCTCTCCCAAACCACACCACTCTTTCCCAAACCACACCCCTCTATCCCAAACCACACCCCTCTCTCTCAAACCACACCCCTCTCTCCCAAACCACACCCCTCTCTCCCAAACCACATCCCTCTGTTCTAAACCACATCCCTCTGTTCTAAACCACATCCCTCTGTTCTAAACCACATCCCTCTGTTCTAAACCACATCCCTCTGTTCTAAACCACACCCTCTGTCCTAAACCACACCCTCTGTTCTAAACCACACCCTCTGTTCTAAACCACATCCCTCTGTTCTAAACCACATCCCTCTGTTCTAAACTACATCCCTCTGTTCTAAACCATATCCCTCTTTTCTAAACCACATCCCTCTTGTTCTAAACCACATCCCTCTGTCCCAAACCACATCCCTCTGTTCTAAACCACATCCCTTTGTTCTAAACCACGCCCCTCTGTCCTAAACCACACCCCTCTGTCCCAAACCACATCCCTCTGTCCCAAATCACGCCCCTCTGTCCCAAACCACACCCTCTGTCCCAAACCACATCCCTCTTTTCTCAACCAGACCCCTCTGTCCTAAACCACACCCTCTATCCCAAACCACATCCCTCTGTTCTCAACCACACCCCTCTGTTCTAAACCACACCCTCTGTCCTAAACCACATCCCTCTGTTCTAAACCACACCCTCTGTCCTAAACCACATCCCTCTGTTCTAAACCACATCCCTCTGTTCTAAACCACATCCCTCTGTTCTAAACCAAATCCCTCTGTTCTAAACCACCTCCCTCTGTTCCAAACCACATCTCTCTGTTCTAAACCACATCCCTCTGTTCTAAACCAAATCCCTCTGTTCTAAACCAAATCCCTCTGTTCTAAACCACGCCCCTCTGTTCCAAACCACATCCCTCTGTCCCAAATCACGCCCCCCTGTCCCAAAACACATCCCTCTGTTCTAAACCACACCCCTCTGTCCCAAACCACATCTCTCTGTTCTAAACCACATCCCTCTGTCCCAACCCACATCCCTCTGTTCTAAACCACACCCCTCTGTTCTAAACCACATCCCTCTGTTCTAAACCACACCCTCTGTCCTAAACCACATCTCTCTGTTCTAAATCACACCCCTTTGTTCTAAACCACATCCCTCTGTTCTAAACCACACCCCTCTGTTCTAAACCACACCCCTCTGTTCTAAACCACATCCCTCTGTTCTAAACCACATCCCTCTGTGCTAAACCACACCCCTCTGTTCTAAACCACATTCGTCTGTCCTAAACCACATCTCTCTGTTCTAAACCACACCCTCTGTCCCAAACCACATCCCTCTGTCCCAAACCACACCCTCTGTTCTAAACCACATCCCTCTGTTCTAAACCACATCCCTCTGTTCTAAACCACACCCCTCTGTTCTAAACCACATCCCTCTGTTCTAAACCAAATCCCTCTGTTCTAAACCACATCCCTCTGTTCTAAACCACATCCCTCTTGTTCTAAACCACATCCCTCTGTCCCAAACCACATCCCTCTGTTCTAAACCACATCCCTTTGTTCTAAACCACATCCCTCTGTTCTAAACCGCAGCCTCTGTCCCAAATCACACCCCTCTGTCCCAAACCACATCCCTCTGTCCTAAACCACACCCTCTATCCCAAACCACATCCCTCTGTTCTCAACCACACCCCTCTGTTCTAAACCACACCCCTCTTTCCCAAACCACACCCCTCTCTCCCAAACCACATCCCTCTTTCCCAAACCACACCCCTCTCTCTCAAACCACGCCCCTCTGTCCCAAACCACACCCTCTGTCCCAAACCACATCCCTCTTTTCTCAACCAGACCCCTCTGTCCTAAACCACACCCTCTATCCCAAACCACATCCCTCTGTTCTCAACCACACCCCTCTGTTCTAAACCACACCCTCTGTCCTAAACCACATCCCTCTGTTCTAAACCACACCCTCTGTCCTAAACCACATCTCTCTGTTCTAAACCACACCCTCTGTCCTAAACCACATCTCTCTGTTCTAAACCACACCCCTCTGTTCTAAACCACATCCCTCTGTTCTAAACCACACCCCTCTTTCCCAAACCACACCCCTCTCTCCCAAACCACACCCCTCTCTCCCAAACCACACCGCTCTTTCCCAAACCACTTCCCTCTCTCCCAAACCACACCCCTCTCTCCCAAACCACATCTATCTTTCCCAAACCACACCCATCTCTCTGAAACCACACCCCTCTTTCCCAAACCACACCCCTCTCTCCAGAACCACACCCCTCTTTCCCAAACCACACCCCTCTATCCCAAACCACACCCCTCTCTCTCAAACCACACCCCTCTCTCCCAAACCACACCCCTCTCTACCAAACCACATCCCTCTTTCCCAAACCACACCCCTCTCTCTCAAAGCACACCCCTCTATGCCAAACCACACCCCTCTGTCCCAAACCACACCCCTCTGTCCTAAACCACACCCTCTGTTCTAAACCACATCCCTCTGTCCTAAACCACATCTCTCTGTTCTAAACCACACCCTCTGTACCAAACCACACCCTCTGTTCTAAACCACATCCCTCTGTCCTAAACCACATCTCTCTGTTCTAAACCACACCCTCTGTACCAAACCACACCCCACTGTTCTAAACCACATCCCTCTGTTCTAAACCACATCCCTCTGTTCTAAACCACATCTCTCTGTCCCAAACCACACCCTCTGTTCTAAACCACATCCCTCTGTTCTAAACCACACCCTCTGTCCCAAACCACATCCCTCTGTTCTAAACCACACCCCTCTGTTCTAAACCACATCCCTCTGTTCTAAACCACACCCTCTGTCCCAAACCACATCTCTCTGTTCTAAACCACATCCCTCTGTCCCAACCCACATCCCTCTGTTCTAAACCACACCCCTCTGTTCTAAACCACATCCCTCTGTTCTAAACCACACCCTCTGTCCTAAACCACATCTCTCTGTTCTAAATCACACCCCTCTGTTCTAAACCACATCCCTCTGTTCTAAACCACACCCCTCTGTTCTAAACCACACCCCTCTGTTCTAAACCACATCCCTCTGTTCTAAACCACATCCCTCTGTTCTAAACCACACCCCTCTGTTCTAAACCACATTCGTCTGTCCTAAACCACATCTCTCTGTTCTAAACCACACCCTCTGTCCCAAACCACATCCCTCTGTCCCAAACCACACCCTCTGTTCTAAACCACATCCCTCTGTTCTAAACCACATCCCTCTGTTCTAAACCACACCCCTCTGTTCTAAACCACATCCCTCTGTTCTAAACCAAATCCCTCTGTTCTAAACCACATCCCTCTGTTCTAAACCACATCCCTCTTGTTCTAAACCACATCCCTCTGTCCCAAACCACATCCCTCTGTTCTAAACCACATCCCTTTGTTCTAAACCACATCCCTCTGTTCTAAACCACAGCCTCTGTCCCAAATCACACCCCTCTGTCCCAAACCACATCCCTCTGTCCTAAACCACACCCTCTATCCCAAACCACATCCCTCTGTTCTCAACCACACCCCTCTGTTCTAAACCACACCCCTCTTTCCCAAACCACACCCCTCTCTCCCAAACCACATCCCTCTTTCCCAAACCACACCCCTCTCTCTCAAACCACACCCCTCTTTCCCAAACCACACCCCTCTCTCCCAAACCACACCACTCTTTCCCAAACCACACCCCTCTATCCCAAACCACACCCCTCTCTCTCAAACCACACCCCTCTCTCCCAAACCACACCCCTCTCTCCCAAACCACATCCCTCTGTTCTAAACCACATCCCTCTGTTCTAAACCACATCCCTCTGTTCTAAACCACATCCCTCTGTTCTAAACCACATCCCTCTGTTCTAAACCACACCCCTCTGTTCTAAACCACATCCCTCTGTCCTAAACCACATCTCTCTGTTCTAAACCACACCCTCTGTCCCAAACCGCATCCCTCTGTCCCAAACCACACCGTCTGTTCTAAACCACATCCCTCTGTTCTAAACCACATCCCTCTGTTCTAAACCACACCCCTCTGTTCTAAACCACACCCTCTGTTCTAAACCACATCCCTCTGTTCTAAACCACACCCTCTGTTCTAAACCACACCCCTCTGTTCTAAACCACACCCTCTGTTCTAAACCACATCCCTCTGTTCTAAACCACACCCTCTGTCCCAAACCACATCCCTCTGTCCCAAACCACACCCTCTGTTCTAAACCACATCCCTCTGTTCTAAACCACACCCTCTGTCCTAAACCACACCCTCTGTTCTAAACCACACCCTCTGTTCTAAACCACATCCCTCTGTTCTAAACCACATCCCTCTGTTCTAAACTACATCCCTCTGTTCTAAACCACATCCCTCTGTTCTAAACCACACCCCTCTGTTCTAAACCACATTCGTCTGTCCTAAACCACATCTCTCTGTTCTAAACCACACCCTCTGTCCCAAACCACATCCCTCTGTCCCAAACCACACCCTCTGTTCTAAACCACATCCCTCTGTTCTAAACCACATCCCTCTGTTCTAAACCACACCCCTCTGTTCTAAACCACATCCCTCTGTTCTAAACCAAATCCCTCTGTTCTAAACCACATCCCTCTGTTCTAAACCACATCCCTCTTGTTCTAAACCACATCCCTCTGTCCCAAACCACATCCCTCTGTTCTAAACCACAGCCTCTGTCCCAAATCACACCCCTCTGTCCCAAACCACATCCCTCTGTCCTAAACCACACCCTCTATCCCAAACCACATCCCTCTGTTCTCAACCACACCCCTCTGTTCTAAACCACACCCCTCTTTCCCAAACCACACCCCTCTCTCCCAAACCACATCCCTCTTTCCCAAACCACACCCCTCTCTCTCAAACCACACCCCTCTTTCCCAAACCACACCCCTCTCTCCCAAACCACACCACTCTTTCCCAAACCACACCCCTCTATCCCAAACCACACCCCTCTCTCTCAAACCACACCCCTCTCTCCCAAACCACACCCCTCTCTCCCAAACCACATCCCTCTGTTCTAAACCACATCCCTCTGTTCTAAACCACATCCCTCTGTTCTAAACCACATCCCTCTGTTCTAAACCACATCCCTCTGTTCTAAACCACACCCCTCTGTTCTAAACCACATCCCTCTGTCCTAAACCACATCTCTCTGTTCTAAACCACACCCTCTGTCCCAAACCGCATCCCTCTGTCCCAAACCACACCGTCTGTTCTAAACCACATCCCTCTGTTCTAAACCACATCCCTCTGTTCTAAACCACACCCCTCTGTTCTAAACCACACCCTCTGTTCTAAACCACATCCCTCTGTTCTAAACCACACCCTCTGTTCTAAACCACACCCCTCTGTTCTAAACCACACCCTCTGTTCTAAACCACATCCCTCTGTTCTAAACCACACCCTCTGTCCCAAACCACATCCCTCTGTCCCAAACCACACCCTCTGTTCTAAACCACATCCCTCTGTTCTAAACCACACCCTCTGTCCTAAACCACACCCTCTGTTCTAAACCACACCCTCTGTTCTAAACCACATCCCTCTGTTCTAAACCACATCCCTCTGTTCTAAACTACATCCCTCTGTTCTAAACCATATCCCTCTTTTCTAAACCACATCCCTCTTGTTCTAAACCACATCCCTCTGTCCCAAACCACATCCCTCTGTTCTAAACCACATCCCTTTGTTCTAAACCACGCCCCTCTGTCCTAAACCACACCCCTCTGTCCCAAACCACATCCCTCTGTCCCAAATCACGCCCCTCTGTCCCAAACCACACCCTCTGTCCCAAACCACATCCCTCTTTTCTCAACCAGACCCCTCTGTCCTAAACCACACCCTCTATCCCAAACCACATCCCTCTGTTCTCAACCACACCCCTCTGTTCTAAACCACACCCTCTGTCCTAAACCACATCTCTCTGTTCTAAACCACACCCTCTGTCCTAAACCACATCTCTCTGTTCTAAACCACACCCCTCTTTCCCAAACCACACGCCTCTCTCCCAAACCACACCCCTCTCTCCCAAACCACACCGCTCTTTCCCAAACCACTTCCCTCTCTCCCAAACCACACCCCTCTCTCCCAAACCACATCCCTCTTTCCCAAACCACACCCATCTCTCTGAAACCACACCCCTCTTTCCCAAACCACACCCCTCTCTCCAGAACCACACCCCTCTTTCCCAAACCACACCCCTCTATCCCAAACCACACCCCTCTCTCTCAAACCACACCCCTCTCTCCCAAACCACACCCCTCTCTACCAAACCACATCCCTCTTTCCCAAACCACACCCCTCTCTCTCAAAGCACACCCCTCTATGCCAAACCACACCCCTCTGTCCCAAACCACACCCCTCTGTCCTAAACCATGCCCCTCTGTCCCAAACCACACCCCTCTGTCCTAAACCACACCCTCTGTTCTAAACCACATCCCTCTGTCCTAAACCACATCTCTCTGTTCTAAACCACACCCTCTGTACCAAACCACACCCCACTGTTCTAAACCACATCCCTCTGTTCTAAACACACCCCTCTGTTCTAAACCACATCCCTCTGTCCCAAACCACATCTCTCTGTCCCAAACCACACCCCTCTGTTCTAAACCACACCCTCTGTCCCAAACCACATCCTTCTGTTCTAAACCACACCCTCTGTCCCAAACCACATCCCTCTGTCCTAAACCACATCCCTCTGTTCTAAACCACACCCTCTGTCCCAAACCACATCCCTCTGTTCTAAACCACACCCCTCTGTTCTAAACCACATCCCTCTGTTCTAAACCACATCCCTCTGTTCTAAACCACATCCCTCTGTTCTAAACCACACCCCTCTGTTCTAAACCACATCCCTCTGTTCTAAACCACACCCTCTGTTCTAAACCACATCCCTCTGTTCTAAACCACATCCCTCTGTTCTAAACCACATCCCTCTGTTCTAAACCACACCCTCTGTCCCAAACCACATTCCTCTGTTCTAAACCACATCCCTCTGTTCTAAACCACACCCTCTGTCCCAAACCACATCCCTCTGTTCTAAACCACACCCCTCTGTTCTAAACCACAACCTCTGTTCTAAACCACACCCTCTGTTCTAAACCACATCCCTCTGTTCTAAACCACACCCTCTGTTCTAAACCACACCCCTCTGTTCTAAACCACACCCCTCTGTCCCAAACCACATCCCTCTGTTCTAAACCACATCCCTCTGTTCTAAACCACACCCCTCTGTTCTAAACCACACCCTCTGTTCTAAACCACATCCCTCTGTTCTAAACCACATCCCTCTGTCCTAAACCACATCCCTCTGTTCTAAACCACACCCCTCTGTCCCAAACCACATCCCTCTGTTCTAAACCACATCCCTCTGTTCTAAACCACACCCTCTGTTCTAAACCACACCCTCTTTCCCAAACCAAATCCCTCTGTTCTAAACCACATCCCTCTGTTCTAAACCACACCCCTCTGTTCTAAACCACATCCCTCTGTTCTAAACCACACCCCTCTGTTCTAAACCACACCCCTCTGTTCTAAACCACATCCCTCTGTTCTAAACCACACCCCTCTGTCCCAAACCACCTCCCTCTGTTCTAAACCACATCTCTCTGTCCCAAACCATGTCCCTCTGTCCTAAACCACACCCTCTGTCCCAAACCACATCCCTCTGTTCTAAACCACATCCCTCTGTCCCAAACCACATCTCTCTGTTCTAAACCACACCCTCTGTTCTAAACCACATCCCTCTGTTCTAAACCACATCTCTCTGTCCCAAACCACATCCCTCTGTCCTAAACCACACCCTCTGTCCCAAACCACATACCTCTGTTCTAAACCACATCCCTCTGTCCCAAACCACATCCCTCTGTTCTAAACCGCACCCTCTGTTCTAAACCACATCTCTCTGTTCTAAACCACACCCTCTGTTCTAAACCACATCTCTCTGTTCTAAACCACACCCTCTGTTCTAAACCACACCCTCTGTTCTAAACCACATCCCTCTGTTCTAAACCACACCCTCTGTTCTAAACCAAACCCTCTGTTCTATACCACATCCCTCTGTTCTAAACCACATCTCTCTGTTCTACACCACATCTCTCTGTTCTAAACCACACCCCTCTGTTCTAAGCCACATCCCTCTGTTCTAAACCACATCCCTCTGTTCTAAACCACATCCCTCTGTCCCAAACCACATCCCTCTGTCCCAAATCACGCCCCTCTGTCCCAAACCACACCCTCTGTCCCAAACCACATCCCTCTGTCCTAAACCACACCCTCTATCCCAAACCACATCCCTCTGTTCTCAACCACACCCCTCTGTTCTAAACCACACCCTCTGTCCTAAACCACATCTCTCAGTTCTAAACCACACCCCTCTTTCCCAAACCACACCCCTCTCTCCCAAACCACACCCCTCTCTCCCAAACCACACCTCTCTTTCCCAAACCACTTCCCTCTCTCCCAAACCACACCCCTCTCTCCTAAACCACATCCCTCTTTCCCAAACCACACCCCTCTCTCTCAAACCACACCTCTCTTTCCCAAACCACACCCCTCTCTCCAGAACCACACCCCTCTTTCCCAAACCACACCCCTCTATCCCAAACCACACCCCTCTCTCTCAAACCACACCCCTCTCTCCCAAACCACACCCCTCTCTACCAAACCACATCCCTCTTTCCCAAACCACACCCCTCTCTCTCAAAGCACACCCCTCTATGCCAAACCACACCCCTCTTTCCTAAACCATGCCCCTCTGTCCCAAACCACACCCCTCTCTCTCAAACCACACCCCTCTTTCCCAAACCACACCCCTCTCTCCAGAACCACACCCCTCTTTCCCAAACCACACCCCTCTATCCCAAACCACACCCCTCTCTCTCAAACCACACCCCTCTCTCCCAAACCATATCCCTCTGTTCTAAACCACACCCTCTTTCCTAAACCACACCCCTCTGTCCCAAACCACATCCCTCTGTTCTAAACCACACCCTCTGTCCCAAACCACATCCCTCTGTCCTAAACCACATCCCTCTGTTCTAAACCACACCCTCTGTCCCAAACCACATCCCTCTGTTCTAAACCACACCCCTCTGTTCTAAACCACACCCCTCTGTCCCAAACCACACCCTCTGTCCCAAACCACATTCCTGTGTTCTAAACCACATCCCTCTGTTCTAAACCACACCCTCTGTCCCAAACCACATCCCTCTGTTCTAAACCACAACCTCTGTTCTAAACCACACCCTCTGTTCTAAACCACATCCCTCTGTTCTAAACCACACCCTCTGTTCTAAACCACACCCCTCTGTTCTAAACCACACCCCTCTGTCCCAAACCACATCCCTCTGTTCTAAACCACATCCCTCTGTTCTAAACCACACCCCTCTGTTCTAAACCACACCCTCTGTTCTAAACCACATCCCTCTGTTCTAAACCACATCCCTCTGTCCTAAACCACATCCCTCTCTTCTAAACCACACCCCTCTGTCCCAAACCACATCCCTCTGTTCTAAACCACATCCCTCTGTTCTAAACCACACCCTCTGTTCTAAACCACACCCTCTTTCCCAAACCACATCCCTCTGTTCTAAACCACATCCCTCTGTTCTAAACCACACCCCTCTGTTCTAAACCACATCCCTCTGTTCTAAACCACACCCCTCTGTTCTAAACCACACCCCTCTGTTCTAAACCACATCCCTCTGTTCTAAACCACACCCCTCTGTCCCAAACCTCCTCCCTCTGTTCTAAACCACATCTCTCTGTCCCAAACCATGTCCCTCTGTCCTAAACCACACCCTCTGTCCCAAACCACATCCCTCTGTTCTAAACCACATCCCTCTGTCCCAAACCACATCTCTCTGTTCTAAACCACACCCTCTGTTCTAAACCACATCCCTCTGTTCTAAACCACATCTCTCTGTCCCAAACCACATCCCTCTGTCCTAAACCACACCCTCTGTCCCAAACCACATCCCTCTGTTCTAAACCACATCCCTCTGTCCCAAACCACATCCCTCTGTCCTAAACCACATCCCTCTGTTCTAAACCACACCCTCTGTCCCAAACCACATCCCTCTGTTCTAAACCACACCCCTCTGTTCTAAACCACATCCCTCTGTTCTAAACCACATCCCTCTGTTCTAAACCACACCCCTCTGTTCTAAACCACATCCCTCTGTTCTAAACCACACCCTCTGTTCTAAACCACATCCCTCTGTTCTAAACCACATCCCTCTGTTCTAAACCACATCCCTCTGTTCTAAACCACACCCTCTGTCCCAAACCACATTCCTCTGTTCTAAACCACATCCCTCTGTTCTAAACCACACCCTCTGTCCCAAACCACATCCCTCTGTTCTAAACCACACCCTCTGTCCCAAACCACATCCCTCTGTTCTAAACCACATCCCTCTGTTCTAAACCACACCCCTCTGTTCTAAACCACACCCCTCTGTCCCAAACCACATCCCTCTGTTCTAAACCACATCCCTCTGTTCTAAACCACACCCCTCTGTTCTAAACCACACCCTCTGTTCTAAACCACACCCCTCTGTTCTAAACCACATCCCTCTGTTCTAAACCACATCCCTCTGTCCTAAACCACATCCCTCTGTTCTAAACCACACCCCTCTGTCCCAAACCACATCCCTCTGTTCTAAACCACATCCCTCTGTTCTAAACCACACCCTCTGTTCTAAACCACACCCTCTTTCCCAAACCACATCCCTCTGTTCTAAACCACATCCCTCTGTTCTAAACCACACCCCTCTGTTCTAAACCACATCCCTCTGTTCTAAACCACACCCCTCTGTTCTAAACCACACCCCTCTGTTCTAAACCACATCCCTCTGTTCTAAACCACACCCCTCTGTTCTAAACCACATCCCTCTGTTCTAAACCACACCCCTCTGTTCTAAACCACATCCCTCTGTTCTAAACCACATCCCTCTGTTCTAAACCACACCCCTCTGTTCTAAACCACATCCCTCTGTTCTAAACCACATCCCTCTGTTCTAAACCACACCCTCTGTCCCAAACCACCTCCCTCTGTTCTAAACCACATCTCTCTGTCCCAAACCATGTCCCTCTGTCCTAAACCACACCCTCTGTCCCAAACCACATCCCTCTGTTCTAAACCACATCCCTCTGTCCCAAACCACATCTCTCTGTTCTAAACCACACCCTCTGTTCTAAACCACATCCCTCTGTTCTAAACCACATCTCTCTGTCCCAAACCACATCCCTCTGTCCTAAACCACACCCTCTGTCCCAAACCACATCCCTCTGTCCCAAATCACGCCCCTCTGTCCCAAACCACATTCTTCTGTTCTAAACCACATCCCTCTGTTCTAAACCACATCCCTCTGTTCTAAACCACACCCCTCTGTTCTAAACCACATCCCTCTGTTCTAAACCACATCCCTCTGTTCGAAACCACATCCCTCTGTTCTAAACCATATCCCTCTGTCCCAAACCACATCCCTCTGTTCTAAACTGCACCCTCTGTTCTAAACCACATCTCTCTGTTCTAAACCACACCCTCTGTTCTAAACCACATCTCTCTGTTCTAAACCACACCCTCTGTTCTAAACCACACCCTCTGTTCTAAACCACATCCCTCTGTTCTAAACCACACCCTCTGTTCTAAACCAAACCCTCTGTTCTAAACCACATCCCTCTGTTCTAAACCACATCTCTCTGTTCTACACCACATCTCTCTGTTCTAAACCACACCCCTCTGTTCTAAGCCACATCCCTCTGTTCTAAACCACATCCCTCTGTTCTAAACCACATCCCTCTGTTCTAAACCACATCCCTCTGTTCTAAACCACATCCCTCTCTTCTAAACCACGCCCCTCTGTTCCAAACCACATCCCTCTGTCCCAAATCACGCCCCTCTGTTCTAAACCACATCCCTCTTTTCTAAACCACACCCCTCTGTTCTAAACCACATCCCTCTGTTCTAAACCACATCCCTCTGTTCTAAACCACATCCCTCTGTTCTAAACCACATCCCTCTGTTCTAAACCACATCCCTCTGTTCTAAACAACACCCCTCTGTCCCAAATCACATCTCTCTGTCCCAAACCACATCCCTCTGTTCTAAACCACACCCCTCTGTTCTAAACCACATCCCTCTGTTCTAAACCACATCCCTCTGTTCTAAACCACATCCCTCTGTTCTAAACCACACCCCTCTGTCCCAAATCACATCTCTCTGTCCCAAACCACATCCCTCTGTTCTAAACCACATCCCTCTGTTCTAAACCACATCCCTCTGTTCTAAACAACATCCCTCTGTTCTAAACCACACCCCTCTGTCCCAAACCACATCCCTCTGTTCTAAACCACATCCCTCTGTTCTAAACCACACCCCTCTGTTCTAAACCACACCCTCTGTTCTAAACCACATCCCTCTGTTCTAAACCACATCCCTCTGTCCTAAACCACATCCCTCTGTTCTAAACCACACCCCTCTGTCCCAAACCACATCCCTCTGTTCTAAACCACATCCCTCTGTTCTAAACCACACCATCTGTTCTAAACCACACCCTCTGTTCTAAACCACATCCCTCTGTTCTAAACCACATCTCTCTGTCCCAAACCACATCCCTCTGTCCTAAACCACACCCTCTGTCCCAAACCACATCCCTCTGTTCTAAACCACATCCCTCTGTCCCAAACCACATCCCTCTGTTCTAAACCGCACCCTCTGTTCTAAACCACATCCCTCTGTTCTAAACCACACCCCTCTGTTCTAAACCACATCCCTCTGTTCTAAACCACACCCTCTGTTCTAAACCACATCCCTCTGTTCTAAACCACATCCCTCTGTTCTAAACCACATCCCTCTGTTCTAAACCACACCCTCTGTCCCAAACCACATTCCTCTGTTCTAAACCACATCCCTCTGTTCTAAACCACACCCTCTGTCCCAAACCACATCCCTCTGTTCTAAACCACACCCTCTGTCCCAAACCACATCCCTCTGTTCTAAACCACATCCCTCTGTTCTAAACCACACCCCTCTGTTCTAAACCACACCCCTCTGTCCCAAACCACATCCCTCTGTTCTAAACCACATCCCTCTGTTCTAAACCACACCCCTCTGTTCTAAACCACACCCTCTGTTCTAAACCACACCCCTCTGTTCTAAACCACATCCCTCTGTTCTAAACCACATCCCTCTGTCCTAAACCACATCCCTCTGTTCTAAACCACACCCCTCTGTCCCAAACCACATCCCTCTGTTCTAAACCACATCCCTCTGTTCTAAACCACACCCTCTGTTCTAAACCACACCCTCTTTCCCAAACCACATCCCTCTGTTCTAAACCACATCCCTCTGTTCTAAACCACACCCCTCTGTTCTAAACCACATCCCTCTGTTCTAAACCACACCCCTCTGTTCTAAACCACACCCCTCTGTTCTAAACCACATCCCTCTGTTCTAAACCACACCCCTCTGTTCTAAACCACATCCCTCTGTTCTAAACCACACCCCTCTGTTCTAAACCACATCCCTCTGTTCTAAACCACATCCCTCTGTTCTAAACCACACCCCTCTGTTCTAAACCACATCCCTCTGTTCTAAACCACATCCCTCTGTTCTAAACCACACCCTCTGTCCCAAACCACCTCCCTCTGTTCTAAACCACATCTCTCTGTCCCAAACCATGTCCCTCTGTCCTAAACCACACCCTCTGTCCCAAACCACATCCCTCTGTTCTAAACCACATCCCTCTGTCCCAAACCACATCTCTCTGTTCTAAACCACACCCTCTGTTCTAAACCACATCCCTCTGTTCTAAACCACATCTCTCTGTCCCAAACCACATCCCTCTGTCCTAAACCACACCCTCTGTCCCAAACCACATCCCTCTGTCCCAAATCACGCCCCTCTGTCCCAAACCACATTCTTCTGTTCTAAACCACATCCCTCTGTTCTAAACCACATCCCTCTGTTCTAAACCACACCCCTCTGTTCTAAACCACATCCCTCTGTTCTAAACCACATCCCTCTGTTCGAAACCACATCCCTCTGTTCTAAACCATATCCCTCTGTCCCAAACCACATCCCTCTGTTCTAAACTGCACCCTCTGTTCTAAACCACATCTCTCTGTTCTAAACCACACCCTCTGTTCTAAACCACATCTCTCTGTTCTAAACCACACCCTCTGTTCTAAACCACACCCTCTGTTCTAAACCACATCCCTCTGTTCTAAACCACACCCTCTGTTCTAAACCAAACCCTCTGTTCTAAACCACATCCCTCTGTTCTAAACCACATCTCTCTGTTCTACACCACATCTCTCTGTTCTAAACCACACCCCTCTGTTCTAAGCCACATCCCTCTGTTCTAAACCACATCCCTCTGTTCTAAACCACATCCCTCTGTTCTAAACCACATCCCTCTGTTCTAAACCACATCCCTCTCTTCTAAACCACGCCCCTCTGTTCCAAACCACATCCCTCTGTCCCAAATCACGCCCCTCTGTTCTAAACCACATCCCTCTTTTCTAAACCACACCCCTCTGTTCTAAACCACATCCCTCTGTTCTAAACCACATCCCTCTGTTCTAAACCACATCCCTCTGTTCTAAACCACATCCCTCTGTTCTAAACCACATCCCTCTGTTCTAAACAACACCCCTCTGTCCCAAATCACATCTCTCTGTCCCAAACCACATCCCTCTGTTCTAAACCACACCCCTCTGTTCTAAACCACATCCCTCTGTTCTAAACCACATCCCTCTGTTCTAAACCACATCCCTCTGTTCTAAACCACACCCCTCTGTCCCAAATCACATCTCTCTGTCCCAAACCACATCCCTCTGTTCTAAACCACATCCCTCTGTTCTAAACCACATCCCTCTGTTCTAAACAACATCCCTCTGTTCTAAACCACACCCCTCTGTCCCAAACCACATCCCTCTGTTCTAAACCACATCCCTCTGTTCTAAACCACACCCCTCTGTTCTAAACCACACCCTCTGTTCTAAACCACATCCCTCTGTTCTAAACCACATCCCTCTGTCCTAAACCACATCCCTCTGTTCTAAACCACACCCCTCTGTCCCAAACCACATCCCTCTGTTCTAAACCACATCCCTCTGTTCTAAACCACACCATCTGTTCTAAACCACACCCTCTGTTCTAAACCACATCCCTCTGTTCTAAACCACATCTCTCTGTCCCAAACCACATCCCTCTGTCCTAAACCACACCCTCTGTCCCAAACCACATCCCTCTGTTCTAAACCACATCCCTCTGTCCCAAACCACATCCCTCTGTTCTAAACCGCACCCTCTGTTCTAAACCACATCTCTCTGTTCTAAACCACACCCTCTGTTCTAAACCACATCTCTCTGTTCTAAACCACACCCTCTGTTCTAAACCACACCCTCTGTTCTAAACCACATCCCTCTGTTCTAAACCACACCCTCTGTTCTAAACCAAACCCTCTGTTCTAAACCACATCCCTCTGTTCTAAACCACATCTCTCTGTTCTACACCACATCTCTCTGTTCTAAACCACACCCCTCTGTTCTAAGCCACATCCCTCTGTTCTAAACCACATCCCTCTGTTCTAAACCACATCCCTCTGTTCTAAACCACATCCCTCTGTTCTAAACCACATCCCTCTGTTCTAAACCACGCCCCTCTGTTCCAAACCACATCCCTCTGTCCCAAATCACGCCCCTCTGTTCTAAACCACATCCCTCTGTTCTAAACCACACCCCTCTGTTCTAAACCACATCCCTCTGTTCTAAACCACATCCCTCTGTTCTAAACCACATCCCTCTGTTCTAAACCACATCCCTCTGTTCTAAACCACACCCCTCTGTCCCAAACCAAATCCCTCTGTCCCAAATCCCCGCCCCTCTGTTCTAAACCACATCCCTCTGTTCTAAACCACACCCCTCTGTTCTAAACCACATCCCTCTGTTCTAAACCACATCCCTCTGTTCTAAACCACATCCCTCTGTTCTAAACCACATCCCTCTGTTCTAAACCACACCCCTCTGTCCCAAATCACATCTCTCTGTCCCAAACCACATCCCTCTGTTCTAAACCACACCCCTCTGTTCTAAACCACATCCCTCTGTTCTAAACCACATCCCTCTGTTCTAAACCACACCATCTGTTCTAAACCACACCCTCTGTTCTAAACCACATCCCTCTGTTCTAAACCACATCTCTCTGTCCCAAACCACATCCCTCTGTCCTAAACCACACCCTCTGTCCCAAACCACATCCCTCTGTTCTAAACCACATCCCTCTGTCCCAAACCACATCCCTCTGTTCTAAACCGCACCCTCTGTTCTAAACCACATCCCTCTGTTCTAAACCACACCCTCTGTTCTAAACCACATCTCTCTGTTCTAAACCACACCCTCTGTTCTAAACCACACCCTCTGTTCTAAACCACATCCCTCTGTTCTAAACCAAACCCTCTGTTCTAAACCACATCCCTCTGTTCTAAACCACATCTCTCTGTTCTACACCACATCTCTCTGTTCTAAACCACACCCCTCTGTTCTAAGCCACATCCCTCTGTTCTAAACCACATCCCTCTGTTCTAAACCACATCCCTCTGTTCTAAACCACATCCCTCTGTTCTAAACCACATCCCTCTGTTCTAAACCACGCCCCTCTGTTCCAAACCACATCCCTCTGTCCCAAATCACGCCCCTCTGTTCTAAACCACATCCCTCTGTTCTAAACCACACCCCTCTGTTCTAAACCACATCCCTCTGTTCTAAACCACATCCCTCTGTTCTAAACCACATCCCTCTGTTCTAAACCACATCCCTCTGTTCTAAACCACATCCCTCTGTTCTAAACCACACCCCTCTGTCCCAAATCACATCTCTCTGTCCCAAACCACATCCCTCTGTTCTAAACCACACCCCTCTGTTCTAAACCACATCCCTCTGTTCTAAACCACATCCCTCTGTTCTAAACCACATCCCTCTGTTCTAAACCACACCCCTCTGTCCCAAATCACATCTCTCTGTCCCAAACCACATCCCTCTGTTCTAAACCACATCCCTCTGTTCTAAACCACATCCCTCTGTTCTAAACCACATCCCTCTGTTCTAAACCACATCTCTCTGTTCTAAACCACACCCCTCTGTCCCAAATCACATTTCTCTGTCCCAAACCACATCCCTCTGTTCTAAACCACATCCCTCTGTTCTAAACCACATCCCTCTGTTCTAAACCACATCCCTCTGTTCTGAACCACATCCCTCTGTTCTAAACCACATCCCTCTGTTCTAAACCACATCCCTCTGTTCTAAACCACATCCCTCTGTTCTAAACCACATCCCTCTGTTCCAAACCACATCTCTCTGTTCTAAACCACATCCCTCTGTTCTAAACCACATCCCTCTGTTCTAAACCACATCCCTCTGTTTTAAACCACATCCCTCTGTTCTGAACCACATCCCTCTGTTCTAAACCACATCCCTCTGTTCTAAACCACATCCCTCTGTTCTAAACCACATCCCTCTGTTCTAAACCACATCCCTCTGTTCCAAACCACATCTCTCTGTTCTAAACCACATCCCTCTGTTCTAAACCACATCCCTCTGTTCTAAACCACATCCCTCTGTTCTAAACCGCGCCCCTCTGTTCCAAACCACATCCCTCTGTCCCAAATCACGCCCCTCTGTCCCAAACCACATCCCTCTGTTCTAAACCACACCCCTCTGTTCTAAACCACATCCCTCTGTTCTAAACCACACCCTCTGTCCTAAACCAGATCTCTCTGTTCTAAACCACACCCCTCTGTTCTAAACCACACCCCTCTGTTCTAAACCACATCCCTCTCTTCTAAACCACATCCCTCTGTTCCAAACCACATCTCTCTGTCCCAAACCACATCCCTCTGTTCTAAACCACACCCCTCTGTTCTAAACCACATCCCTCTGTCCTAAACCACATCTCTCTGTTCTAAACCACACCCTCTGTCCCAAACCACATCCCTCTGTCCCAAACCACACCCTCTGTTCTAAACCACATCCCTCTGTTCTAAACCACATCCCTCTGTTCTAAACCACATCCCTCTGTTCTAAACCACACCCCTCTGTTCTAAACCACATCCCTCTGTTCTAAACCACATCCCTCTGTTCTAAACCACATCCCTCTGTTCTAAACCATATCCCTCTCTTCTAAACCACATCCCTCTGTTCTAAACCACATCCCTCTGTTCTAAACCATATCCCTCTCTTCTAAACCACATCCCTCTGTCCTAAACCACACCCCTCTGTCCCAAACCACATCCCTCTGTCCCAAATCACGCCCCTCTGTCCCAAACCACATCCCTCTGTCCTAAACCACATCTCTCTGTTCTAAACCACATCCCTCTGTTCTAAACCACACCCCTCTGTTCTAAACCACGCCCCTCTGTTCTAAACCACACCCCTCTGTTCTAAACCACACCCCTCTGTTCTAAACCACATCCCTCTGTTCTGAACCACATCCCTCTGTTCTAAACCACATCCCTCTGTCCTAAACCACATCTCTCTGTTCTAAACCACATCCCTCTGTTCTAAACCACATCCCTCTGTTCTAAACCACACCCCTCTGTTCTAAACCACACCCCTCTGTCCCAAATCACGCCCCTCTGTCCCAAACCACATCCCTCTGTTGTAAACCACATGCATCTGTCCCAAACCACATCCCTCTGTCCCAAATCACGCCCCTCTGTCCCAAAGCACATCCCTCTGTTCTAAACCACATCTCTCTGTTCTAAACCACACCCCTCTGTCCCAAACCACATCCCTCTGTTGTAAACCACATGCCTCTGTCCCAAACCACATCCCTCTGTCCCAAATCACGCCCCTCTGTCCCAAACCACATCCCTCTGTTCTAAACCACATCCCCCTGTTCTAAACCACATCTCTCTGTTCTAAACCACATCCCTCTGTTCTAAACCACATCCCTCTGTTCTAAACCACAACCCTCTGTCCTAAACCACATCTCTCTGTTCTAAACCACATCCCTCTGTTCTAAACCACACCCTCTGTTCTAAACCACTCCCTCTGTCCTAAACCACATCCCTCTGTTCTAAACCACACCCTCTGTCCTAAACCACATCCCTCTGTTCTAAACCACACCCTCTGTCCTAAACCACATCCCTCTGTTCTAAACCACACCCTCTGTCCTAAACCACATCCCTCTGTTCTAAACCACACCCTCTGTCCTAAACCACATCCCTCTGTTCTAAACCACACCCTCTGTCCTAAACCACATCCCTCTGTTCTAAACCACATCCCTCTGTTCTAAACCACATCCCTCTGTTCTAAACAACATCCCTCTGTCCCAAACCACATCCCTCTGTTCTAAACCACACCCCTCTGTTCTAAACCACACCCTCTGTTCTAAACCACATCCCTCTGTTCTAAACCACACCCCTCTGTTCTAAACCACGCCCCTCTGTTCTAATCCACACCCCCTGTCCCAAACCACACCCTCTGTTCTAAACCACACCCCTCTGTTCTAAACCACGCCTCTCTGTCCCAGACCACATCCCTCTGTTCTAAACCACACCCCTCTGTTCTAAACCACGCCCCTCTGTCCCAAACCACACCCTCTGTTCTAAACCACATCTCTCTGTCCTAAACGACACCCTCTGTCCTAAACCACACCCCTCTGTCCTAAACCACACCCTCTGTTCTAAACCACATCTCTCTGTCCTAAACGACACCCTCTGTCCTAAACCACATCCCTCTGTTCTAAACCACAATCCTCTGTTCTAAACCACATCCCTCTGTACTAAACCACATCCCTCTGTTCTAAACCACATCCCTCTGTTCCAAACCACATCTCTCTGTCCCAAACCACATCCCTCTGTTCTAAACCACACCCCTCTGTTCTAAACCACATCCCTCTGTCCTAAACCACATCTCTCTGTTCTAAACCACACCCTCTGTCCAAACCACATCCCTCTGTCCCAAACCACACCCTCTGTTCTAAACCACATCCCTCTGTTCTAAACCACATCCCTCTGTTCTAAACCACACCCCTCTGTCCCAAATCACATCTCTCTGTCCCAAACCACATCCCTCTGTTCTAAACCACACCCCTCTGTTCTAAACCACATCCCTCTGTTCTAAACAACATCCCTCTGTTCTAAACCACATCCCTCTGTTCTAAACCACACCCCTCTGTCCCAAATCACATCTCTCTGTCCCAAACCACATCCCTCTGTTCTAAACCACATCCCTCTGTTCTAAACCACATCCCTCTGTTCTAAACCACATCCCTCTGTTCTAAACCACATCTCTCTGTTCTAAACCACACCCCTCTGTCCCAAATCACATTTCTCTGTCCCAAACCACATCCCTCTGTTCTAAACCACATCCCTCTGTTCTAAACCACATCCCTCTTCTTCTAAACCACATCCCTCTGTTCTGAACCACATCCCTCTGTTCTAAACCACATCCCTCTGTTCTAAACCACATCCCTCTGTTCTAAACCACATCCCTCTGTTCTAAAGCACATCCCTCTGTTCCAAACCACATCTCTCTGTTCTAAACCACATCCCTCTGTTCTAAACCACATCCCTCTGTTCTAAACCACATCCCTCTGTTCTAAACCACATCCCTCTGTTCTGAACCACATCCCTCTGTTCTAAACCACATCCCTCTGTTCTAAACCACATCCCTCTGTTCTAAACCACATCCCTCTGTTCTAAACCACATCCCTCTGTTCCAAACCACATCTCTCTGTTCTAAACCACATCCCTCTGTTCTAAACCACATCCCTCTGTTCTAAACCACATCCCTCTGTTCTAAACCGCGCCCCTCTGTTCCAAACCACATCCCTCTGTCCCAAATCACGCCCCTCTGTCCCAAACCACATCCCTCTGTTCTAAACCACACCCCTCTGTTCTAAACCACATCCCTCTGTTCTAAACCACACCCTCTGTCCTAAACCAGAGCTCTCTGTTCTAAACCACACCCCTCTGTTCTAAACCACACCCCTCTGTTCTAAACCACATCCCTCTCTTCTAAACCACATCCCTCTGTTCCAAACCACATCTCTCTGTCCCAAACCACATCCCTCTGTTCTAAACCACACCCCTCTGTTCTAAACCACATCCCTCTGTCCTAAACCACATCTCTCTGTTCTAAACCACACCCTCTGTCCCAAACCACATCCCTCTGTCCCAAACCACACCCTCTGTTCTAAACCACATCCCTCTGTTCTAAACCACATCCCTCTGTTCTAAACCACATCCCTCTGTTCTAAACCACACCCCTCTGTTCTAAACCACATCCCTCTGTTCTAAACCACATCCCTCTGTTCTAAACCACATCCCTCTGTTCTAAACCATATCCCTCTCTTCTAAACCACATCCCTCTGTTCTAAACCACATCTCTCTGTTCTAAACCATATCCCTCTCTTCTAAACCACATCCCTCTGTCCTAAACCACACTCCTCTGTCCCAAACCACATCCCTCTGTCCCAAATCACGCCCCTCTGTCCCAAACCACATCCCTCTGTCCCTAACCACATCTCTCTGTTCTAAACCACATCCCTCTGTTCTAAACCACACCCCTCTGTTCTAAACCACGCCCCTCTGTTCTAAACCACACCCCTCTGTTCTAAACCACACCCCTCTGTTCTAAACCACATCCCTCTGTTCTGAACCACATCCCTCTGTTCTAAACCACATCCCTCTGTCCTAAACCACATCTCTCTGTTCTAAACCACATCCCTCTGTTCTAAACCACATCCCTCTGTTCTAAACCACACCCCTCTGTTCTAAACCACACCCCTCTGTCCCAAATCACGCCCCTCTGTCCCAAACCACATCCCTCTGTTGTAAACCACATGCCTCTGTCCCAAACCACATCCCTCTGTCCCAAATCACGCCCCTCTGTCCCAAAGCACATCCCTCTGTTCTAAACCACATCTCTCTGTTCTAAACCACACCCCTCTGTCCCAAATCACATCCCTCTGTTGTAAACCACATGCCTCTGTCCCAAACCACATCCCTCTGTCCCAAATCACGCCCCTCTGTCCCAAACCACATCCCTCTGTTCTAAACCACATCCCCCTGTTCTAAACCACATCTCTCTGTTCTAAACCACATCCCTCTGTTCTAAACCACATCCCTCTGTTCTAAACCACAACCCTCTGTCCTAAACCACATCTCTCTGTTCTAAACCACATCCCTCTGTTCTAAACCACACCCTCTGTTCTAAACCACACCCTCTGTCCTAAACCACATCCCTCTGTTCTAAACCACACCCTCTGTCCTAAACCACATCCCTCTGTTCTAAACCACACCCTCTGTCCTAAACCACATCCCTCTGTTCTAAACCACACCCTCTGTCCTAAACCACATCCCTCTGTTCTAAACCACACCATCTGTCCTAAACCACATCCCTCTGTTCTAAACCACACCCTCTGTCCTAAACCACATCCCTCTGTTCTAAACCACATCCCTCTGTTCTAAACCACATCCCTCTGTTCTAAACAACATCCCTCTGTCCCAAACCACATCCCTCTGTTCTAAACCACACCCCTCTGTTCTAAACCACACCCTCTGTTCTAAACCACATCCCTCTGTTCTAAACCACACCCCTCTGTTCTAAACCACGCCCCTCTGTTCTAATCCACACCCCCTGTCCCAAACCACACCCTCTGTTCTAAACCACACCCCTCTGTTCTAAACCACGCCTCTCTGTCCCAGACCACATCCCTCTGTTCTAAACCACACCCCTCTGTTCTAAACCACGCCCCTCTGTCCCAAACCACACCCTCTGTTCTAAACCACATCTCTCTGTCCTAAACGACACCCTCTGTCCTAAACCACACCCCTCTGTCCTAAACCACACCCTCTGTTCTAAACCACATCTCTCTGTCCTAAACGACACCCTCTGTCCTAAACCACATCCCTCTGTTCTAAACCACAATCCTCTGTTCTAAACCACATCCCTCTGTACTAAACCACATCCCTCTGTTCTAAACCACATCCCTCTGTTCCAAACCACATCTCTCTGTCCCAAACCACATCCCTCTGTTCTAAACCACACCCCTCTGTTCTAAACCACATCCCTCTGTCCTAAACCACATCTCTCTGTTCTAAACCACACCCTCTGTCCCAAACCACATCCCTCTGTCCCAAACCACACCCTCTGTTCTAAACCACATCCCTCTGTTCTAAACCACATCCCTCTGTTCTAAACCACATCCCTCTGTTCTAAACCACATCCCTCTGTTCTAAACCACACCCCTCTGTTCTAAACCACATCCCTCTGTTCGAAACCACATCCCTCTGTCCTAAACCACACCCCTTCTTCCCAAACCACATCCCTCTGTCCCAAATCACGCCCCTCTGTCCCAAACCACATTCTTCTGTTCTAAACCACATCCCTCTGTTCTAAACCACATCCCTCTGTTCTAAACCACACCCCTCTGTTCTAAACCACATCCCTCTGTTCTAAACCACATCCCTCTGTTCGAAACCACATCCCTCTGTTCTAAACCATATCCCTCTGTTCTAAACCACATCCCTCTGTTCTAAACCACATCCCTCTGTCCCAAACCACATCCCTCTGTACTAAACCACATCCCTCTGTTCTAAACCACGCCCCTCTGTGCTAAACCACACCCCTCTGTCCCAAACCACATCCCTCTGTCCCAAACCACACCCCTCTGTTCTAAACCACACCCCTCTGTTCTAAACCACACCCTCTGTCCTAAACCACATCTCTCTGTTCTAAACCACATCCCTCTGTTCTAAACCACATCCCTCTGTTCTAAACCACACCCCTCTGTTCTAAACCACACCCCTCTGTTCTAAACCACACCCTCTGTCCTAAACCACATCTCTCTGTTCTAAACCACATCCCTCTGTTCTAAACCACATCCCTCTGTTCTAAACCACACCCCTCTGTTCTAAACCACACCCCTCTGTTCTAAACCACACCCTCTGTCCTAAACCACATCCCTCTGTTCTAAACCACACCCCTCTGTTCTAAACCACACCCCTCTGTTCTAAACCACACCCTCTGTCCTAAACCACATCTCTCTGTTCTAAACACACCCCTCTGTTCTAAACCACACCCCTCTGTTCTAAGCCACACCCCTCTGTTCTAAACCACATCCCTCTGTTCTAAACCACATCCCTCTGTTCTAAGCCACACCCCTCTGTTCTAAACCACATCCCTCTGTTCTAAACCACACCCCTCTGTTCTAAGCCACACCCCTCTGTTCTAAACCACATCCCTCTGTTCTAAACCACACCCCTCTGTTCTAAGCCACACCCCTCTGTTCTAAACCACATCCCTCTGTTCTAAACCACATCCCTCTGTTCTAAACCACATCCCTCTGTCCTAAACCACATCCCTCTGTTCTAAACAACATCCCTCTGTTCTAAACCACATCCCTCTGTTCTAAACCACACCCCTCTGTTCTAAACCACACCTCTCTGTTCTAAACCACACCCCTCTGTCCCAAACCACATCCCTCTGTTGTAAACCACATGCCTCTGTCCCAAACCACATCCCTCTGTCCCAAATCACGCCCCTCTGTCCCAAACCACATCCCTCTGTTCTAAACCACATCCCTCTGTTCTAAACCAAATCTCTCTGTTCTAAACCACATCCCTCTGTTCTAAACCACATCCCTCTGTTCTAAACCACAACCCTCAGTCCTAAACCACATCTCTCTGTTCTAAACCGCTTCCCTCTGTTCTAAACCACACCCTCTGTTCTAAACCACACCCTCTGTCCTAAACCACATCCCTCTGTTCTAAACCACACCCTCTGTCCTAAACCACATCCCTCTGTCCTAAACCACATCCCTCTGTTCTAAACCACACCCTCTGTCCTAAACCACATCTCTCTGTTCTAAACCACACCCTCTGTCCTAAACCACATCCCTCTGTTCTAAACCACACCCTCTGTCCTAAACCACATCCCTCTGTTCTAAACCACATCCCTCTGTTCTAAACCACATCCCTCTGTTCTAAACCACACCCTCTGTTCTAAACCACATCCCTCTGTTCTAAACCACGCCCCTCTGTTCTAAACCACACCCCTCTGTCCCAAACCACATCCCTGTGTCCCAAACCACATCCCTCTGTTCTAAACCACACCCCTCTGTTCTAAACCACGCCCCTCTGTTCTAATCCACACCCCCTGTCCCAAACCACACCCTCTGTTCTAAACCACACCCCTCTGTTCTAAACCACGCCCCTCTGTCCCAAACCACATCCCTCTGTTCTAAACCACACCCTCTGTTCTAAACCACATCCCTCTGTCCCAAACCACACCCTCTGTTCTAAACCACATCCCTCTGTCCCAAACCACACCCTCTGTTCTAAACCACATCCCTCTGTTCTAAACCACATCCCTCTGTCCCAAACCACACCCTCTGTTCTAAACCACATCCCTCTGTTCTAAACCACATCCCTCTGTTCCAAACCACATCTCTCTGTCCCAAAGCACATCCCTCTGTTCTAAACCACATCCCTCTGTTCTAAACCACACCCTCTGTTCTAAACCACATCCCTCTGTTCCAAACCACATCTCTCTGTCCCAAACCACATCCCTCTTTTCTAAACCACATCCCTCTGTTCTAAACCACACCCTCTGTTCTAAACCACATCCCTCTGTTCTAAACCACACCCCTCTGTTCTAAACCACATCCCTCTGTCCTAAACCACATCTCTCTGTTCTAAACCACACCCTCTGTCCCAAACCACATCCCTTTGTCCCAAACCACACCCTCTGTTCTAAACCACATCCCTCTGTTCTAAACCACATCCCTCTGTTCTAAACCACACCCTCTGTTCTAAAGCACATCCCTCTGTTCCAAACCACATCTCTCTGTCCCAAACCACATCCCTCTGTTCTAAACCACACCCCTCTGTTCTAAACCACATCCCTCTGTTCTAAACCACACCCTCTGTCCTAAACCACATCCCTCTGTTCTAAACCACACCCTCTGTCCTAAACCACATCCCTCTGTTCTAAACCACATCCCTCTGTTCTAAACCACATCCCTCTGTTCTAAACAACATCCCTCTGTCCCAAACCACATCCCTCTGTTCTAAACCACACCCCTCTGTTCTAAACCACACCCTCTGTTCTAAACCACATCCCTCTGTTCTAAACCACACCCCTCTGTTCTAAACCACGCCCCTCTGTTCTAATCCACACCCCCTGTCCCAAACCACACCCTCTGTTCTAAACCACACCCCTCTGCTCTAAACCACGCCTCTCTGTCCCAGACCACATCCCTCTGTTCTAAACCACACCCCTCTGTTCTAAACCACGCCCCTCTGTCCCAAACCACACCCTCTGTTCTAAACCACATCTCTCTGTCCTAAACGACACCCTCTGTCCTAAACCACACCCCTCTGTTCTAAACCACAATCCTCTGTTCTAAACCACATCCCTCTGTACTAAACCACATCCCTCTGTTCTAAACCACATCCCTCTGTTCCAAACCACATCTCTCTGTCCCAAACCACATCCCTCTGTTCTAAACCACACCCCTCTGTTCTAAACCACATCCCTCTGTCCTAAACCACATCTCTCTGTTCTAAACCACACCCTCTGTCCCAAACCACATCCCTCTGTCCCAAACCACACCCTCTGTTCTAAACCACATCCCTCTGTTCTAAACCACATCCCTCTGTTCTAAACCACACCCCTCTGTTCTAAACCACATCCCTCTGTTCTAAACCACATCCCTCTTTTCTAAACCACATCCCTCTGTTCTAAACCACACCCCTCTGTTCTAAACCACATCCCTCTGTTCTAAACCACATCCCTCTGTTCGAAACCACATCCCTCTGTTCTAAACCATATCCCTCTGTTCTAAACCACATCCCTCTGTTCTAAACCACATCCCTCTGTCCCAAACCACATCCCTCTGTACTAAACCACATCCCTCTGTTCTAAACCACGCCCCTCTGTGCTAAACCACACCCCTCTGTCCCAAACCACATCCCTCTGTCCCAAACCACACCCCTCTGTTCTAAACCACACCCCTCTGTTCTAAACCACACCCTCTGTCCTAAACCACATCTCTCTGTTCTAAACCACATCCCTCTGTTCTAAACCACATCCCTCTGTTCTAAACCACACCCCTCTGTTCTAAACCACACCCCTCTGTTCTAAACCACACCCTCTGTCCTAAACCACATCTCTCTGTTCTAAACCACATCCCTCTGTTCTAAACCACATCCCTCTGTTCTAAACCACACCCCTCTGTTCTAAACCACACCCCTCTGTTCTAAACCACACCCTCTGTCCTAAACCACATCCCTCTGTCCCAAACCACCTCCCTCTGTTCTAAACCACATCCCTCTGTTCTAAGCCACGCCCCTCTGTCCTAAACCACACCCCTTCTTCCCAAACCACATCCCTCTGTCCCAAATCACGCCCCTCTGTCCCAAACCACATTCTTCTGTTCTAAACCACATCCCTCTGTTCTAAACCACATCCCTCTGTTCTAAACCACACCCCTCTGTTCTAAACCACATCCCTCTGTTCTAAACCACATCCCTCTGTTCGAAACCACATCCCTCTGTTCTAAACCATATCCCTCTGTTCTAAACCACATCCCTCTGTTCTAAACCACATCCCTCTGTCCCAAACCACATCCCTCTGTACTAAACCACATCCCTCTGTTCTAAACCACGCCCCTCTGTGCTAAACCACACCCCTCTGTCCCAAACCACATCCCTCTGTCCCAAACCACACCCCTCTGTTCTAAACCACACCCCTCTGTTCTAAACCACACCCTCTGTCCTAAACCACATCTCTCTGTTCTAAACCACATCCCTCTGTTCTAAACCACATCCCTCTGTTCTAAACCACACCCCTCTGTTCTAAACCACACCCCTCTGTTCTAAACCACACCCTCTGTCCTAAACCACATCTCTCTGTTCTAAACCACATCCCTCTGTTCTAAACCACATCCCTCTGTTCTAAACCACACCCCTCTGTTCTAAACCACACCCCTCTGTTCTAAACCACACCCTCTGTCCTAAACCACATCCCTCTGTTCTAAACCACACCCCTCTGTTCTAAACCACACCCCTCTGTTCTAAACCACACCCTCTGTCCTAAACCACATCTCTCTGTTCTAAACACACCCCTCTGTTCTAAACCACACCCCTCTGTTCTAAGCCACACCCCTCTGTTCTAAACCACATCCCTCTGTTCTAAACCACATCCCTCTGTTCTAAGCCACACCCCTCTGTTCTAAACCACATCCCTCTGTTCTAAACCACACCCCTCTGTTCTAAGCCACACCCCTCTGTTCTAAACCACATCCCTCTGTTCTAAACCACACCCCTCTGTTCTAAGCCACACCCCTCTGTTCTAAACCACATCCCTCTGTTCTAAACCACATCCCTCTGTTCTAAACCACATCCCTCTGTCCTAAACCACATCCCTCTGTTCTAAACAACATCCCTCTGTTCTAAACCACATCCCTCTGTTCTAAACCACACCCCTCTGTTCTAAACCACACCTCTCTGTTCTAAACCACACCCCTCTGTCCCAAACCACATCCCTCTGTTGTAAACCACATGCCTCTGTCCCAAACCACATCCCTCTGTCCCAAATCACGCCCCTCTGTCCCAAACCACATCCCTCTGTTCTAAACCACATCCCTCTGTTCTAAACCAAATCTCTCTGTTCTAAACCACATCCCTCTGTTCTAAACCACATCCCTCTGTTCTAAACCACAACCCTCAGTCCTAAACCACATCTCTCTGTTCTAAACCGCTTCCCTCTGTTCTAAACCACACCCTCTGTTCTAAACCACACCCTCTGTCCTAAACCACATCCCTCTGTTCTAAACCACACCCTCTGTCCTAAACCACATCCCTCTGTCCTAAACCACATCCCTCTGTTCTAAACCACACCCTCTGTCCTAAACCACATCTCTCTGTTCTAAACCACACCCTCTGTCCTAAACCACATCCCTCTGTTCTAAACCACACCCTCTGTCCTAAACCACATCCCTCTGTTCTAAACCACATCCCTCTGTTCTAAACCACATCCCTCTGTTCTAAACCACACCCTCTGTTCTAAACCACATCCCTCTGTTCTAAACCACGCCCCTCTGTTCTAAACCACACCCCTCTGTCCCAAACCACATCCCTGTGTCCCAAACCACATCCCTCTGTTCTAAACCACACCCCTCTGTTCTAAACCACGCCCCTCTGTTCTAATCCACACCCCCTGTCCCAAACCACACCCTCTGTTCTAAACCACACCCCTCTGTTCTAAACCACGACCCTCTGTCCCAAACCACATCCCTCTGTTCTAAACCACACCCCTCTGTCCCAAACCACACCCTCTGTTCTAAACCACATCCCTCTGTTCTAAACCACATCCCTCTGTTCCAAACCACATCTCTCTGTCCCAAAGCACATCCCTCTGTTCTAAACCACATCCCTCTGTTCTAAACCACACCCTCTGTTCTAAACCACATCCCTCTGTTCCAAACCACATCTCTCTGTCCCAAACCACATCCCTCTTTTCTAAACCACATCCCTCTGTTCTAAACCACACCCTCTGTTCTAAACCACATCCCTCTGTTCTAAACCACACCCCTCTGTTCTAAACCACATCCCTCTGTCCTAAACCACATCTCTCTGTTCTAAACCACACCCTCTGTCCCAAACCACATCCCTTTGTCCAAAACCACACCCTCTGTTCTAAACCACATCCCTCTGTTCTAAACCACATCCCTCTGTTCTAAACCACACCCTCTGTTCTAAAGCACATCCCTCTGTTCCAAACCACATCTCTCTGTCCCAAACCACATCCCTCTGTTCTAAACCACACCCCTCTGTTCTAAACCACATCCCTCTGTTCTAAACCACACCCTCTGTCCTAAACCACATCCCTCTGTTCTAAACCACACCCTCTGTCCTAAACCACATCCCTCTGTTCTAAACCACATCCCTCTGTTCTAAACCACATCCCTCTGTTCTAAACAACATCCCTCTGTCCCAAACCACATCCCTCTGTTCTAAACCACACCCCTCTGTTCTAAACCACACCCTCTGTTCTAAACCACATCCCTCTGTTCTAAACCACACCCCTCTGTTCTAAACCACGCCCCTCTGTTCTAATCCACACCCCCTGTCCCAAACCACACCCTCTGTTCTAAACCACACCCCTCTGTTCTAAACCACGCCTCTCTGTCCCAGACCACATCCCTCTGTTCTAAACCACACCCCTCTGTTCTAAACCACGCCCCTCTGTCCCAAACCACACCCTCTGTTCTAAACCACATCTCTCTGTCCTAAACGACACCCTCTGTCCTAAACCACACCCCTCTGTTCTAAACCACAATCCTCTGTTCTAAACCACATCCCTCTGTACTAAACCACATCCCTCTGTTCTAAACCACATCCCTCTGTTCCAAACCACATCTCTCTGTCCCAAACCACATCCCTCTGTTCTAAACCACACCCTCTGTTCTAAACCACATCTCTCTGTTCTAAACCACATCCCTCTGTTCTAAACCACATCCCTCTTTTCTAAACCACATCCCTCTGTTCTAAACCACACCCCTCTGTTCTAAACCACATCCCTCTGTTCTAAACCACATCCCTCTGTTCGAAACCACATCCCTCTGTTCTAAACCATATCCCTCTGTTCTAAACCACATCCCTCTGTTCTAAACCACATCCCTCTGTCCCAAACCACATCCCTCTGTACTAAACCACATCCCTCTGTTCTAAACCACGCCCCTCTGTGCTAAACCACACCCCTCTGTCCCAAACCACATCCCTCTGTCCCAAACCACACCCCTCTGTTCTAAACCACACCCCTCTGTTCTAAACCACACCCTCTGTCCTAAACCACATCTCTCTGTTCTAAACCACATCCCTCTGTTCTAAACCACATCCCTCTGTTCTAAACCACACCCCTCTGTTCTAAACCACACCCCTCTGTTCTAAACCACACCCTCTGTCCTAAACCACATCTCTCTGTTCTAAACCACATCCCTCTGTTCTAAACCACATCCCTCTGTTCTAAACCACACCCCTCTGTTCTAAACCACACCCCTCTGTTCTAAACCACACCCTCTGTCCTAAACCACATCCCTCTGTTCTAAACCACACCCCTCTGTTCTAAACCACACCCCTCTGTTCTAAACCACACCCTCTGTCCTAAACCACATCTCTCTGTTCTAAACACACCCCTCTGTTCTAAACCACACCCCTCTGTTCTAAGCCACACCCCTCTGTTCTAAACCACATCCCTCTGTTCTAAACCACATCCCTCTGTTCTAAGCCACACCCCTCTGTTCTAAACCACATCCCTCTGTTCTAAACCACACCCCTCTGTTCTAAGCCACACCCCTCTGTTCTAAACCACATCCCTCTGTTCTAAACCACACCCCTCTGTTCTAAGCCACACCCCTCTGTTCTAAACCACATCCCTCTGTTCTAAACCACATCCCTCTGTTCTAAACCACATCCCTCTGTCCTAAACCACATCCCTCTGTTCTAAACAACATCCCTCTGTTCTAAACCACATCCCTCTGTTCTAAACCACACCCCTCTGTTCTAAACCACACCTCTCTGTTCTAAACCACACCCCTCTGTCCCAAACCACATCCCTCTGTTGTAAACCACATGCCTCTGTCCCAAACCACATCCCTCTGTCCCAAATCACGCCCCTCTGTCCCAAACCACATCCCTCTGTTCTAAACCACATCCCTCTGTTCTAAACCAAATCTCTCTGTTCTAAACCACATCCCTCTGTTCTAAACCACATCCCTCTGTTCTAAACCACAACCCTCAGTCCTAAACCACATCTCTCTGTTCTAAACCGCTTCCCTCTGTTCTAAACCACACCCTCTGTTCTAAACCACACCCTCTGTCCTAAACCACATCCCTCTGTTCTAAACCACACCCTCTGTCCTAAACCACATCCCTCTGTCCTAAACCACATCCCTCTGTTCTAAACCACACCCTCTGTCCTAAACCACATCTCTCTGTTCTAAACCACACCCTCTGTCCTAAACCACATCCCTCTGTTCTAAACCACACCCTCTGTCCTAAACCACATCCCTCTGTTCTAAACCACATCCCTCTGTTCTAAACCACATCCCTCTGTTCTAAACCACACCCTCTGTTCTAAACCACATCCCTCTGTTCTAAACCACGCCCCTCTGTTCTAAACCACACCCCTCTGTCCCAAACCACATCCCTGTGTCCCAAACCACATCCCTCTGTTCTAAACCACACCCCTCTGTTCTAAACCACGCCCCTCTGTTCTAATCCACACCCCCTGTCCCAAACCACACCCTCTGTTCTAAACCACACCCCTCTGTTCTAAACCACGCCCCTCTGTCCCAAACCACATCCCTCTGTTCTAAACCACACCCCTCTGTCCCAAACCACACCCTCTGTTCTAAACCACATCCCTCTGTTCTAAACCACATCCCTCTGTTCCAAACCTCATCTCTCTGTCCCAAAGCACATCCCTCTGTTCTAAACCACATCCCTCTGTTCTAAACCACACCCTCTGTTCTAAACCACATCCCTCTGTTCCAAACCACATCTCTCTGTCCCAAACCACATCCCTCTTTTCTAAACCACATCCCTCTGTTCTAAACCACACCCTCTGTTCTAAACCACATCCCTCTGTTCTAAACCACACCCCTCTGTTCTAAACCACATCCCTCTGTCCTAAACCACATCTCTCTGTTCTAAACCACACCCTCTGTCCCAAACCACATCCCTTTGTCCCAAACCACACCCTCTGTTCTAAACCACATCCCTCTGTTCTAAACCACATCCCTCTGTTCTAAACCACACCCTCTGTTCTAAAGCACATCCCTCTGTTCCAAACCACATCTCTCTGTCCCAAACCACATCCCTCTGTTCTAAACCACACCCCTCTGTTCTAAACCACATCCCTCTGTCCTAAACCACATCTCTCTGTTCTAAACCACACCCTCTGTCCCAAACCACATCCCTCTGTCCCAAACCACACCCTCTGTTCTAAACCACATCCCTCTGTTCTAAACCACATCACTCTGTTCTACACCACATCCCTCTGTTCTAAACCACATCCCTCTGTTCTAAACCATATCCCTCTGTTCTAAACCACATCCCTCTGTTCTAAACCACATCCCTCTGTCCCAAACCATATCCCTCTGTTCTAAACCACATCCCTCTGTTCTAAACCACGCCCCTCTGTCCTAAACCACACCCCTCTGTTCTAAACCACACCCCTCTGTCCCAAATCACGCCCCTCTGTCCCAAATCACGCCCCTCTGTCCCAAACCACATCCCTCTGTCCCAAATCACGCCCCTCTGTCCCAAATCACGCCCCTCTGTCCCAAACCACATCCCTCTGTTCTAAACCACATCCCTCTGTTCTAAACCAAATCTCTCTGTTCTAAACCACATCCCTCTGTTCTAAACCACATCCCTCTGTTCTAAACCACAACCCTCTGTCCTAAACCACATCTCTCTGTTCTAAACCACATCCCTCTGTTCTAAACCACACCCTCTGTCCTAAACCACATCCCTCTGTCCTAAACCACATCCCTCTGTTCTAAACCACACCCTCTGTCCTAAACCACATCTCTCTGTTCTAAACCACACCCTCTGTCCTAAACCACATCCCTCTGTTCTAAACCACACCCTCTGTCCTAAACCACATCCCTCTGTTCTAAACCACATCCCTCTGTTCTAAACCACATCCCTCTGTTCTAAACCACACCCTCTGTTCTAAACCACATCCCTCTGTTCTAAACCACGCCCCTCTGTTCTAAACCACACCCCTCTGTCCCAAACCACATCCCTGTGTCCCAAACCACATCCCTCTGTTCTAAACCACACCCCTCTGTTCTAAACCACGCCCCTCTGTTCTAATCCACACCCCCTGTCCCAAACCACACCCTCTGTTCTAAACCACACCCCTCTGTTCTAAACCACGCCCCTCTGTCCCAAACCACATCCCTCTGTTCTAAACCACACCGCTCTGTCCCAAACCACACCCTCTGTTCTAAACCACATCCCTCTGTTCTAAACCACATCCCTCTGTTCCAAACCACATCTCTCTGTCCCAAAGCACACCCCTCTGTTCTAAACCACATCCCTCTGTTCTAAACCACATCCCTCTGTTCTAAACCACACCCTCTGTTCTAAACCACATCCCTCTGTTCCAAACCACATCTCTCTGTCCCAAACCACATCCCTCTGTTCTAAACCACATCCCTCTGTTCTAAACCACACCCTCTGTCCTAAACCACATTCCTCTGTCCTAAACCACATTCCTCTGTCCTAAACCACATCCCTCTGTTCTAAACCACATCCCTCTGTTCTAAACCACACCCTCTGTCCTAAACCACATCTCTCTGTTCTAAACCACACCCTCTGTCCTAAACCACCTCCCTCTGTTCTAAACCACACCCTCTGTCCTAAACCACATCCCTCTGTTCTAAACCACATCCCTCTGTCCCAAACCACATCCCTGTGTCCCAAACCACATCCCTCTGTTCTAAACCACACCCCTCTGTTCTAAACCACGCCCCTCTGTTCTAATCCACACCCCCTGTCCCAAACCACACCCTCTGTTCTAAACCACACCCCTCTGTTCTAAACCACGCCCCTCTGTCCCAAACCACATCCCTCTGTTCTAAACCACACCCCTCTTTCCCAAACCACACCCTCTGTTCTCAACCACATCCCTCTGTTCTAAACCACATCCCTCTGTTCCAAACCACATCTCTCTGTCCCAAAGCACATCCCTCTGTTCTAAACCACATCCCTCTGTTCTAAACCACACCCTCTGTTCTAAACCACACCCCTCTGTTCTAAACCACACCCCTCTGTCCTAAACCACATCTCTCTGTTCTAAACCACACCCTCTGTCCCAAACCACATCCCTTTGTCCCAAACCACACCCTCTGTTCTAAACCACATCCCTCTGTTCTAAACCACATCCCTCTGTTCCAAACCACATCTCTCTGTCCCAAACCACATCCCTCTGTTCTAAACCACACCCCTCTGTTCTAAACCACATCCCTCTGTCCTAAACCACATCTCTCTGTTCTAAACCACACCCTCTGTCCCAAACCACACCCTCTGTTCTAAACCACATCCCTCTGTTCTAAACCACATCCCTCTGTTCTACACCACATCCCTCTGTTCTAAACCACATCCCTCTGTTCTAAACCACATCCCTCTGTCCCAAACCACATCCCTCTGTTCTAAACCACATCCCTCTGTTCTAAACCACACCCCTCTGTCCCAAACCACATCCCTGTGTCCCAAACCACATCCCTCTGTTCTAAACCACACCCCTCTGTTCTAAACCACGCCCCTCTGTTCTAATCCACACCCCCTGTCCCAAACCACACCCTCTGTTCTAAACCACACCCCTCTGTTCTAAACCACGCCCCTCTGTCCCAAACCACATCCCTCTGTTCTAAACCACACCCCTCTGTTCTAAACCACGCCCCTCTGTTCTAATCCACACCCCCTGTCCCAAACCACACCCTCTGTTCTAAACCACACCCCTCTGTTCTAAACCACGCCCCTCTGTCCCAAACCACATCCCTCTGTTCTAAACCACACCCTCTGTCCCAAACCACACCCTCTGTTCTAAACCACATCCCTCTTTTCTAAACCACATCCCTCTGTTCCAAACCACATCTCTCTGTCCCAAAGCACACCCCTCTGTTCTAAACCACATCCCTCTGTTCTAAACCACATCCCTCTGTTCTAAACCACACCCTCTGTTCTAAACCACATCCCTCTGTTCCAAACCACATCTCTCTGTCCCAAACCACATCCCTCTGTTCTAAACCACATCTCTCTGTTCTAAACCACACCCTCTGTCCTAAACCACATTCCTCTGTCCTAAACCACATTCCTCTGTCCTAAACCACATTCCTCTGTTCTAAACCACATCCCTCTGTTCTAAACCACACCCTCTGTCCTAAACCACATCTCTCTGTTCTAAACCACACCCTCTGTCCTAAACCACATCCCTCTGTTCTAAACCACACCCTCTGTCCTAAACCACATCCCTCTGTTCTAAACCACATCCCTCTGTTCTAAACCACATCCCTCTGTTCTAAACCACACCCTCTGTTCTAAACCACATCCCTCTGTTCTAAACCACGCCCCTCTGTTCTAAACCACACCCCTCTGTCCCAAACCACATCCCTGTGTCCCAAACCACATCCCTCTGTTCTAAACCACACCCCTCTGTTCTAAACCACGCCCCTCTGTTCTAATCCACACCCCCTGTCCCAAACCACACCCTCTGTTCTAAACCACACCCCTCTGTTCTAAACCACGCCCCTCTGTCCCAAACCACATCCCTCTGTTCTAAACCACACCCCTCTGTCCCAAACCACACCCTCTGTTCTAAACCACATCCCTCTGTTCTAAACCACATCCCTCTGTTCCAAACCACATCTCTCTGTCCCAAAGCACATCCCTCTGTTCTAAACCACATCCCTCTGTTCTAAACCACACCCTCTGTTCTAAACCACATCCCTCTGTTCTAAACCACACCCTCTGTTCCAAACCACATCTCTCTGTCCCAAAGCACATCCCTCTGTTCTAAACCACATCCCTCTGTTCTAAACCACACCCCTCTGTTCTAAACCACACCCTCTGTTCTACACCACATCCCTCTGTTCTAAACCACATCCCTCTGTTCTAAACCACACCCCTCTGTTCTAAACCACACCCCTCTGTCCTAAACCACATCTCTCTGTTCTAAACCACACCCTCTGTCCCAAACCACATCCCTTTGTCCCAAACCACACCCTCTGTTCTAAACCACATCGCTCTGTTCTAAACCACATCCCTCTGTTCTAAACCACATCCCTCTGTTCCAAACCACATCTCTCTGTCCCAAACCACATCCCTCTGTTCTAAACCACACCCCTCTGTTCTAAACCACATCCCTCTGTCCTAAACCACATCTCTCTGTTCTAAACCACACCCTCTGTCCCAAACCACACCCTCTGTCCCAAACCACACCCTCTGTTCTAAACCACATCCCTCTGTTCTAAACCACATCCCTCTGTTCTACACCACATCCCTCTGTTCTAAACCACATCCCTCTGTTCTAAACCACATCCCTCTGTTCTAAACCACATCCCTCTGTCCCAAACCACATCCCTCTGTTCTAAACCACATCCCTCTGTTCTAAACCACGCCCCTCTGTCCTAAACCACACCCCTCTGTCCCAAACCACATCCCTCTGTCCCAAATCACGCCCCTCTGTCCCAAACCACATCCCTCTGTCCTAAACCACACCCTCTATCCCAAACCACATCCCTCTGTTCTCAACCACACCCCTCTGTTCTAAACCACACCCTCTGTCCTAAACCACATCTCTCTGTTCTAAACCACATCCCTCTGTTCTAAACCACATCCCTCTCTTCTAAACCACACCCCTCTGTTCTAAACCACACCCTCTGTTCTAAACCACACCCCACTGTTCTAAACCACACCCCTCTGTTCTAAACCACACCCCTCTGTTCTAAACCACATCCCTCTGTTCTAAACCACATCCCTCTGTTCTAAACCACATCCCTCTGTCCTAAACCACATCTCTCTGTTCTAAACCACATCCCTCTGTTCTAAAGCACATCCCTCTGTTCTAAACCACACCCCTCTGTTCTAAACCACACCTCTCTGTTCTAAACCACACCCCTCTGTCCCAAACCACATCCCTCTGTTGTAAACCACATGCCTCTGTCCCAAACCACATCCCTCTGTCCCAAATCACGCCCCTCTGTCCCAAACCACATCCCTCTGTTCTAAACCACATCCCTCTGTTCTAAACCAAATCTCTCTGTTCTAAACCACATCCCTCTGTTCTAAACCACATCCCTCTGTTCTAAACCACAACCCTCTGTCCTAAACCACATCTCTCTGTTCTAAACCACATCCCTCTGTTCTAAACCACACCCTCTGTTCTAAACCACACCCTCTGTCCTAAACCACATCCCTCTGTTCTAAACCACACCCTCTGTCCTAAACCACATCCCTCTGTCCTAAACCACATCCCTCTGTTCTAAACCACACCCTCTGTCCTAAACCACATCTCTCTGTTCTAAACCACACCCTCTGTCCTAAACCACATCCCTCTGTTCTAAACCACACCCTCTGTCCTAAACCACATCCCTCTGTTCTAAACCACACCCCTCTGTCCCAAACCACATCCCTGTGTCCCAAACCACATCCCTCTGTTCTAAACCACACCCCTCTGTTCTAAACCACGCCCCTCTGTTCTAATCCACACCCCCTGTCCCAAACCACACCCTCTGTTCTAAACCACACCCCTCTGTTCTAAACCACGCCCCTCTGTCCCAAACCACATCCCTCTGTTCTAAACCACACCCCTCTGTCCCAAACCACACCCTCTGTTCTAAACCACATCCCTCTGTTCTAAACCACATCCCTCTGTTCCAAACCACATCTCTCTGTCCCAAAGCACATCCCTCTGTTCTAAACCACATCCCTCTGTTCTAAACCACACCCTCTGTTCTAAACCACACCCTCTGTTCTAAACCACATCCCTCTGTTCCAAACCACATCTCTCTGTCCCAAACCACATCCCTCTGTTCTAAACCACATCCCTCTGTTCTAAACCACACCCTCTGTTCTAAACCACATCCCTCTGTTCTAAACCACACCCCTCTGTTCTAAACCACATCCCTCTGTCCTAAACCACATCTCTCTGTTCTAAACCACACCCTCTGTCCCAAACCACATCCCTTTGTCCCAAACCACACCCTCTGTTCTAAACCACATCCCTCTGTTCTAAACCACATCCCTCTGTTCTAAACCACATCCCTCTGTTCCAAACCACATCTCTCTGTCCCAAACCACATCCCTCTGTTCTAAACCACACCCCTCTGTTCTAAACCACATCCCTCTGTCCTAAACCACATCCCTCTGTTCTAAACCACATCCCTCTGTTCTAAACCACGCCCCTCTGTCCTAAACCACACCCCTCTGTCCCAAACCACATCCCTCTGTCCAAAATCACGCCCCTCTGTCCCAAACCACATCCCTCTGTCCTAAACCACACCCTCTATCCCAAACCACATCCCTCTGTTCTCAACCACACCCCTCTGTTCTAAACCACACCCTCTGTCCTAAACCACATCTCTCTGTTCTAAACCACATCCCTCTGTTCTAAACCACATCCCTCTCTTCTAAACCACACCCCTCTGTTCTAAACCACACCCTCTGTTCTAAACCACACCCCACTGTTCTAAACCACACCCCTCTGTTCTAAACCACACCCCTCTGTTCTAAACCACATCCCTCTGTTCTAAACCACATCCCTCTGTTCTAAACCACATCCCTCTGTCCTAAACCACATCTCTCTGTTCTAAACCACATCCCTCTGTTCTAAAGCACATCCCTCTGTTCTAAACCACACCCCTCTGTTCTAAACCACACCTCTCTGTTCTAAACCACACCCCTCTGTCCCAAACCACATCCCTCTGTTGTAAACCACATGCCTCTGTCCCAAACCACATCCCTCTGTCCCAAATCACGCCCCTCTGTCCCAAACCACATCCCTCTGTTCTAAACCACATCCCTCTGTTCTAAACCAAATCTCTCTGTTCTAAACCACATCCCTCTGTTCTAAACCACATCCCTCTGTTCTAAACCACAACCCTCTGTCCTAAACCACATCTCTCTGTTCTAAACCACATCCCTCTGTTCTAAACCACACCCTCTGTTCTAAACCACACCCTCTGTCCTAAACCACATCCCTCTGTTCTAAACCACACCCTCTGTCCTAAACCACATCCCTCTGTCCTAAACCACATCCCTCTGTTCTAAACCACACCCTCTGTCCTAAACCACATCTCTCTGTTCTAAACCACACCCTCTGTCCTAAACCACATCCCTCTGTTCTAAACCACACCCTCTGTCCTAAACCACATCCCTCTGTTCTAAACCACACCCCTCTGTCCCAAACCACATCCCTGTGTCCCAAACCACATCCCTCTGTTCTAAACCACACCCCTCTGTTCTAAACCACGCCCCTCTGTTCTAATCCACACCCCCTGTCCCAAACCACACCCTCTGTTCTAAACCACACCCCTCTGTTCTAAACCACGCCCCTCTGTCCCAAACCACATCCCTCTGTTCTAAACCACACCCCTCTGTCCCAAACCACACCCTCTGTTCTAAACCACATCCCTCTGTTCTAAACCACATCCCTCTGTTCCAAACCACATCTCTCTGTCCCAAAGCACATCCCTCTGTTCTAAACCACATCCCTCTGTTCTAAACCACACCCTCTGTTCTAAACCACACCCTCTGTTCTAAACCACATCCCTCTGTTCCAAACCACATCTCTCTGTCCCAAACCACATCCCTCTGTTCTAAACCACATCCCTCTGTTCTAAACCACACCCTCTGTTCTAAACCACATCCCTCTGTTCTAAACCACACCCCTCTGTTCTAAACCACATCCCTCTGTCCTAAACCACATCTCTCTGTTCTAAACCACACCCTCTGTCCCAAACCACATCCCTTTGTCCCAAACCACACCCTCTGTTCTAAACCACATCCCTCTGTTCTAAACCACATCCCTCTGTTCTAAACCACATCCCTCTGTTCCAAACCACATCTCTCTGTCCCAAACCACATCCCTCTGTTCTAAACCACACCCCTCTGTTCTAAACCACATCCCTCTGTCCTAAACCACATCTCTCTGTTCTAAACCACACCCTCTGTCCCAAACCACATCCCTCTGTCCCAAACCACACCCTCTGTTCTAAACCACATCCCTCTGTTCTAAACCACATCCCTCTGTTCTAAACCACACCCCTCTGTTCTAAACCATATCCCTCTGTTCTAAACCACATCCCTCTGTTCTACACCACATCCCTCTGTTCTAAACCACATCCCTCTGTTCTAAACCATATCCCTCTGTTCTAAACCACATCCCTCTGTTCTAAACCACATCCCTCTGTCCCAAACCACATCCCTCTGTTCTAAACCACATCCCTCTGTTCTAAACCACGCCCCTCTGTCCTAAACCACACCCCTCTGTCCCAAACCACATCCCTCTGTCCCAAATCACACCCCTCTGTCCCAAACCACATCCCTCTGTCCTAAACCACACCCTCTATCCCAAACCACATCCCTCTGTTCTCAACCACACCCCTCTGTTCTAAACCACACCCTCTGTCCTAAACCACATCCCTCTGTTCTAAACCACATCCCTCTCTTCTAAACCACACCCCTCTGTTCTAAACCACACCCCACTGTTCTAAACCACACCCCTCTGTTCTAAACCACACCCCTCTGTTCTAAACCACATCCCTCTGTTCTAAACCACATCCCTCTGTTCTAAACCACATCCCTCTGTCCTAAACCACATCTCTCTGTTCTAAACCACATCCCTCTGTTCTAAACCACATCCCTCTGTTCTAAACCACACCCCTCTGTTCTAAACCACACCTCTCTGTTCTAAACCACACCCCTCTGTCCCAAACCACATCCCTCTGTTGTAAACCACATGCCTCTGTCCCAAACCACATCCCTCTGTCCCAAATCACGCCCCTCTGTCCCAAACCACATCCCTCTGTTCTAAACCACATCCCTCTGTTCTAAACCAAATCTCTCTGTTCTAAACCACATCCCTCTGTTCTAAACCACATCCCTCTGTTCTAAACCACAACCCTCTGTCCTAAACCACATCTCTCTGTTCTAAACCACATCCCTCTGTTCTAAACCACACCCTCTGTTCTAAACCACACCCTCTGTCCTAAACCACATCCCTCTGTTCTAAACCACACCCTCTGTCCTAAACCACAACTCTCTCTTCTAAATCACACCCTCTGTCCTAAACCACATCCCTCTGTTCTAAACCACATCCCTGTGTTCTAAACCACACCCCTCTGTTCTAAACCACATCCCTCTGTCCCAAACCACATCCCTCTGTTCTAAACCACACCCTCTGTTCTAAACCACACCCTCTGTTCTAATCCACAACCCCTGTCCCAAACCACACCCTCTGTTCTAAACCACACCCCTCTGTCCCAATTCACGCCCCTCTGTCCCAAACCACATCCCTCTGTCCTAAACCACACCCCTCTGATCTAAACCACACCCCTCTGTTCTAAACCACACCCTCTGTCCTAAACCACATCTCTCTGTTCTAAACCACATCCCTCTGTTCTAAACCACATCCCTCTGTTCTAAACACACCCCTCTGTTCTAAACCACACCCCACTGTTCTAAACCACACCCCTCTGTTCTAAGCCACACCCCTCTGTTCTAAACCACATCCCTCTGTTCTAAACCACATCCCTCTGTTCTAAACCACATCCCTCTGTCCTAAACCACATCTCTCTGTTCTAAACAACATCCCTCTGTTCTAAACCACATCCCTCTGTTCTAAACCACACCCCTCTGTTCTAAACCACACCTCTCTGTTCTAAACCACACCCCTCTGTCCCAAACCACACCCCTCTGTCCCAAACCACATCCCTCTGTTGTAAACCACATGCCTCTGTCCCAAACCACATCCCTCTGTCCCAAATCACGCCCCTCTGTCCCAAACCACATCCCTCTGTTCTAAACCACATCCCTCTGTTCTAAACCAAATCTCTCTGTTCTAAACCAAATCCCTCTGTTCTAAACCACATCCCTCTGTTCTAAACCACAACCCTCAGTCCTAAACCACATCTCTCTGTTCTAAACCACTTCCCTCTGTTCTAAACCACACCCTCTGTTCTAAACCACACCCTCTGTCCTAAACCACATCCCTCTGTTCTAAACCACACCCTCTGTCCTAAACCACATCCCTCTGTCCTAAACCTCATCCCTCTGTTCTAAACCACACCCTATGTCCTAAACCACATCTCTCTGTTCTAAACCACACCCTCTGTCCTAAACCACATCCCTCTGTTCTAAACCACACCCTCTGTCCTAAACCACATCCCTCTGTTCTAAACCACATCCCTGTGTCCCAAACCACATCCCTCTGTTCTAAACCACACCCCTCTGTTCTAAACCACGCCCCTCTGTTCTAATCCACACCCCCTGTCCCAAACCACACCCTCTGTTCTAAACCACACCCCTCTGTTCTAAACCACGCCCCTCTGTCCCAAACCACATCCCTCTGTTCTAAACCACACCCCTCTGTCCCAAACCACACCCTCTGTTCTAAACCACATCCCTCTGTCCTAAACCACACCCTCTGTCCCAAACCACATCCCTCTGTTCTAAACCACACCCCTCTGTTCTAAACCACACCCCTCTGTTCTAAACCACACCCCTCTGTTCTAAACCACATCCCTCTGTCCTAAACCACATCCCTCTGTTCTAAACCACATCCCTCTGTCCTAAACCACACCCCTCTGTTCTAAACCACAATCCTCTGTTCTAAACCACATCCCTCTGTTCTAAACCACATCCCTCTGTTCTAAACCACATCCCTCTGTCCTAAACCACACCCCTCTGTTCTAAACCACAATCCTCTGTTCTAAACCACATCCCTCTGTTCTAAACCACATCCCTCTGTTCCAAACCACATCTCTCTGTCCCAAAGCACATCCCTCTGTTCTAAACCACATCCCTCTGTTCTAAACCACACCCTCTGTTCTAAACCACATCCCTCTGTTCCAAACCACATCTCTCTGTCCCAAACCACATCCCTCTGTTCTAAACCACATCCCTCTGTTCTAAACCACGCCCTCTGTTCTAAACCACACCCCTCTGTTCTAAACCACATCCCTCTGTCCTAAACCACATCTCTCTGTTCTAAACCACACCCTCTGTCCCAAACCACATCCCTTTGTCCCAAACCACACCCTCTGTTCTAAACCACATCCCTCTGTTCTAAACCACATCCCTCTGTTCTAAACCACATCCCTCTGTTCCAAACCACATCTCTCTGTCCCAAACCACATCCCTCTGTTCTAAACCACACCCCTCTGTTCTAAACCACATCCCTCTGTCCTAAACCACATCTCTCTGTTCTAAACCACACCCTCTGTCCCAAACCACATCCCTCTGTCCCAAACCACACCCTCTGTTCTAAACCACATCCCTCTGTTCTAAACCACATCCCTCTGTTCTATACCACACCCCTCTGTTCTAAACCATATCCCTCTGTTCTAAACCACATCCCTCTGTTCTACACCACATCCCTCTGTTCTAAACCACATCCCTCTGTTCTAAACCATATCCCTCTGTTCTAAACCACATCCCTCTGTTCTAAACCACATCCCTCTGTCCCAAACCACATCCCTCTGTTCTAAACCACATCCCTCTGTTCTAAACCACGCCCCTCTGTCCTAAACCACACCACTCTGTCCCAAACCACATCCCTCTGTCCCAAATCACGCCCCTCTGTCCCAAACCACATCCCTCTGTCCTAAACCACACCCTCTATCCCAAACCACATCCCTCTGTTCTCAACCACACCCCTCTGTTCTAAACCACACCCTCTGTCCTAAACCACATCTCTCTGTTCTAAACCACATCCCTCTGTTCTAAACCACATCCCTCTCTTCTAAACCACACCCCTCTGTTCTAAACCACACCCCACTGTTCTAAACCACACCCCTCTGTTCTAAACCACACCCCTCTGTTCTAAACCACATCCCTCTGTTCTAAACCACATCCCTCTGTTCTAAACCACATCCCTCTGTCCTAAACCACATCTCTCTGTTCTAAACCACATGCCTCTGTTCTAAACCACATCCCTCTGTTCTAAACCACACCCCTCTGTTCTAAACCACACCTCTCTGTTCTAAACCACACCCCTCTGTCCCAAACCACATCCCTCTGTTGTAAACCACATGCCTCTGTCCCAAACCACATCCCTCTGTCCCAAATCACGCCCCTCTGTCCCAAACCACATCCCTCTGTTCTAAACCACATCCCTCTGTTCTAAACCAAATCTCTCTGTTCTAAACCACATCCCTCTGTTCTAAACCACATCCCTCTGTTCTAAACCACAACCCTCTGTCCTAAACCACATCCCTCTGTTCTAAACCACAACCCTCTGTCCTAAACCACATCTCTCTGTTCTAAACCACATCCCTCTGTTCTAAACCACACCCTCTGTTCTAAACCACACCCTCTGTCCTAAACCACATCCCTCTGTTCTAAACCACACCCTCTGTCCTAAACCACATCTCTCTCTTCTAAATCACACCCTCTGTCCTAAACCACATCCCTCTGTTCTAAACCACATCCCTCTGTTCTAAACCACATCCCTCTGTTCTAAACCACATCCCTCTGTCCCAAACCACATCCCTCTGTTCTAAACCACACCCTCTGTTCTAAACCACACCCTCTGTTCTAATCCACACCCCCTGTCCCAAACCACACCCTCTGTTCTAAACCACACCCCTCTGTTCTAAACCACGCCCCTCTGTCCCAAACCACATCCCTCTGTTCTAAACCACACCCCTCTGTTCTAAACCACGCCCCTCTGTCCCAAACCACACCCTCTGTTCTAAACCACATCTCTCTGTCCTAAACCACACCCTCTGTCCTAAACCACACCCTCTGTTCTAAACCACATCTCTGTTCTAAACCACACCCTCTGTTCTAAACCACACCCCTCTGTTCTAAACCACACCCTCTGTTCTAAACCACACCCTCTGTTCTAAACCACACCCCTCTGTTCTAAACCACAATCCTCTGTTCTAAACCACATCCCTCTGTTCTAAACCAGATCCCTCTGTTCTAAACCACATCCCTCTGTTCCAAACCACATCTCTCTGTCCCAAACCACATCCCTCTGTTCTAAACCACATCCCTCTGTTCTAAAGCACACCCTCTGTTCTAAACCACATCCCTCTGTTCCAAACCACATCTCTCTGTCCCAAACCACATCCCTCTGTTCTAAACCACATCCCTCTGTTCTAAACCACATCCCTCTGTTCTAAACCACATCCCTCTGTTCTAAACCACATCTCTCTTTTCTAAACCACACCCCTCTGTCCCAAATCACATTTCTCTGTCCCAAACCACATCCCTCTGTTCTAAACCACATCCCTCTGTTCTAAACCACATCCCTCTGTTCTAAACCACATCCCTCTGTTCTGAACCACATCCCTCTGTTCTAAACCACATCCCTCTGTTCTAAACCACATCCCTCTGTTCTAAACCACATCCCTCTGTTCTAAACCACATCCCTCTGTTCCAAACCACATCTCTCTGTTCTAAACCACATCCCTCTGTTCTAAACCACATCCCTCTGTTCTAAACCACACCCTCTGTTCTAAACCACATCCCTCTGTTCTGAACCACATCCCTCTGTTCTAAACCACATCCCTCTGTTCTAAACCACATCCCTCTGTTCTAAACCACATCCCTCTGTTCTAAACCACATCCCTCTGTTCCAAACCACATCTCTCTGTTCTAAACCACATCCCTCTGTTCTAAACCACATCCCTCTGTTCTAAACCACATCCCTCTGTTCTAAACCGCGCCCCTCTGTTCCAAACCACATCCCTCTGTCCCAAATCACGCCCCTCTGTCCCAAACCACATCCCTCTGTTCTAAACCACACCCCTCTGTTCTAAACCACATCCCTCTGTTCTAAACCACACCCTCTGTCCTAAACCAGATCTCTCTGTTCTAAACCACACCCTCTGTTCTAAACCACACCCTCTGTTCTAAACCACATCCCTCTGTTCTAAACCACACCCTCTGTTCTAAACCAAACCCTCTGTTCTAAACCACATCCCTCTGTTCTAAACCACATCTCTCTGTTCTACACCACATCTCTCTGTTCTAAACCACACCCCTCTGTTCTAAGCCACATCCCTCTGTTCTAAACCACATCCCTCTGTTCTAAACCACATCCCTCTGTTCTAAACCACATCCCTCTGTTCTAAACCACATCCCTCTGTTCTAAACCACGCCCCTCTGTTCCAAACCACATCCCTCTGTCCCAAATCACGCCCCTCTGTTCTAAACCACATCCCTCTGTTCTGAACCACACCCCTCTGTTCTAAACCACATCCCTCTGTTCTAAACCACATCCCTCTGTTCTAAACCACATCCCTCTGTTCTAAACCACATCCCTCTGTTCTAAACCACATCCCTCTGTTCTAAACCACACCCCTCTGTCCCAAATCACATCTCTCTGTCCCAAACCACATCCCTCTGTTCTAAACCACACCCCTCTGTTCTAAACCACATCCCTCTGTTCTAAACCACATCCCTCTGTTCTAAACCACATCCCTCTGTTCTAAACCACACCCCTCTGTCCCAAATCACATCTCTCTGTCCCAAACCACATCCCTCTGTTCTAAACCACATCCCTCTGTTCTAAACCACATCCCTCTGTTCTAAACCACATCCCTCTGTTCTAAACCACATCTCTCTGTTCTAAACCACACCCCTCTGTCCCAAATCACATTTCTCTGTCCCAAACCACATCCCTCTGTTCTAAACCACATCCCTCTGTTCTAAACCACATCCCTCTTCTTCTAAACCACATCCCTCTGTTCTGAACCACATCCCTCTGTTCTAAACCACATCCCTCTGTTCTAAACCACATCCCTCTGTTCTAAACCACATCCCTCTGTTCTAAACCACATCCCTCTGTTCCAAACCACATCTCTCTGTTCTAAACCACATCCCTCTGTTCTAAACCACATCCCTCTGTTCTAAACCACATCCCTCTGTTCTAAACCACATCCCTCTGTTCTGAACCACATCCCTCTGTTCTAAACCAGATCCCTCTGTTCTAAACCACATCCCTCTGTTCCAAACCACATCTCTCTGTCCCAAACCACATCCCTCTGTTCTAAACCACATCCCTCTGTTCTAAAGCACACCCTCTGTTCTAAACCACATCCCTCTGTTCCAAACCACATCTCTCTGTCCCAAACCACATCCCTCTGTTCTAAACCACATCCCTCTGTTCTAAACCACATCCCTCTGTTCTAAACCACATCCCTCTGTTCTAAACCACATCTCTCTGTTCTAAACCACACCCCTCTGTCCCAAATCACATTTCTCTGTCCCAAACCACATCCCTCTGTTCTAAACCACATCCCTCTGTTCTAAACCACATCCCTCTGTTCTAAACCACATCCCTCTGTTCTGAACCACATCCCTCTGTTCTAAACCACATCCCTCTGTTCTAAACCACATCCCTCTGTTCTAAACCACATCCCTCTGTTCTAAACCACATCCCTCTGTTCCAAACCACATCTCTCTGTTCTAAACCACATCCCTCTGTTCTAAACCACATCCCTCTGTTCTAAACCACATCCCTCTGTTCTAAACCACATCCCTCTGTTCTGAACCACATCCCTCTGTTCTAAACCACATCCCTCTGTTCTAAACCACATCCCTCTGTTCTAAACCACATCCCTCTGTTCTAAACCACATCCCTCTGTTCCAAACCACATCTCTCTGTTCTAAACCACATCCCTCTGTTCTAAACCACATCCCTCTGTTCTAAACCACATCCCTCTGTTCTAAACCGCGCCCCTCTGTTCCAAACCACATCCCTCTGTCCCAAATCACGCCCCTCTGTCCCAAACCACATCCCTCTGTTCTAAAACACACCCCTCTGTTCTAAACCACATCCCTCTGTTCTAAACCACACCCTCTGTCCTAAACCAGATCTCTCTGTTCTAAACCACACCCTCTGTTCTAAACCACACCCTCTGTTCTAAACCACATCCCTCTGTTCTAAACCACACCCTCTGTTCTAAACCAAACCCTCTGTTCTAAACCACATCCCTCTGTTCTAAACCACATCTCTCTGTTCTACACCACATCTCTCTGTTCTAAACCACACCCCTCTGTTCTAAGCCACATCCCTCTGTTCTAAACCACATCCCTCTGTTCTAAACCACATCCCTCTGTTCTAAACCACATCCCTCTGTTCTAAACCACATCCCTCTGTTCTAAACCACGCCCCTCTGTTCCAAACCACATCCCTCTGTCCCAAATCACGCCCCTCTGTTCTAAACCACATCCCTCTGTTCTGAACCACACCCCTCTGTTCTAAACCACATCCCTCTGTTCTAAACCACATCCCTCTGTTCTAAACCACATCCCTCTGTTCTAAACCACATCCCTCTGTTCTAAACCACACCCCTCTGTCCCAAATCACATCTCTCTGTCCCAAACCACATCCCTCTGTTCTAAACCACACCCCTCTGTTCTAAACCACATCCCTCTGTTCTAAACCACATCCCTCTGTTCTAAACCACATCCCTCTGTTCTAAACCACACCCCTCTGTCCCAAATCACATCTCTCTGTCCCAAACCACATCCCTCTGTTCTAAACCACATCCCTCTGTTCTAAACCACATCCCTCTGTTCTAAACCACATCCCTCTGTTCTAAACCACATCCCTCTGTTCTAAACCACACCCCTCTGTCCCAAATCACATCTCTCTGTCCCAAACCACATCCCTCTGTTCTAAACCACATCCCTCTGTTCTAAACCACATCCCTCTGTTCTGAACCACACCCCTCTGTTCTAAACCACATCCCTCTGTTCTAAACCACATCCCTCAGTTCTAAACCACATCCCTCTGTTCTAAACCACATCCCTCTGTTCTAAACCACACCCCTCTGTCCCAAATCACATCTCTCTGTCCCAAACCACATCCCTCTGTTCTAAACCACATCCCTCTGTTCTAAACCGCGCCCCTCTGTTCCAAACCACATCCCTCTGTCCCAAATCACGCCCCTCTGTCCCAAACCACATCCCTCTGTTCTAAACCACACCCCTCTGTTCTAAACCACATCCCTCTGTTCTAAACCACACCCTCTGTCCTAAACCAGATCTCTCTGTTCTAAACCACACCATCTGTTCTAAACCACACCCTCTGTTCTAAACCACATCCCTCTGTTCTAAACCACACCCTCTGTTCTAAACCAAACCCTCTGTTCTAAACCACATCCCTCTGTTCTAAACCACATCTCTCTGTTCTACACCACATCTCTCTGTTCTAAACCACACCCCTCTGTTCTAAGCCACATCCCTCTGTTCTAAACCACATCCCTCTGTTCTAAACCACATCCCTCTGTTCTAAACCACATCCCTCTGTTCTAAACCACATCCCTCTGTTCTAAACCACGCCCCTCTGTTCCAAACCACATCCCTCTGTCCCAAATCACGCCCCTCTGTTCTAAACCACATCCCTCTGTTCTGAACCACACCCCTCTGTTCTAAACCACATCCCTCTGTTCTAAACCACATCCCTCTGTTCTAAACCACATCCCTCTGTTCTAAACCACATCCCTCTGTTCTAAACCACACCCCTCTGTCCCAAATCACATCTCTCTGTCCCAAACCACATCCCTCTGTTCTAAACCACACCCCTCTGTTCTAAACCACATCCCTCTGTTCTAAACCACATCCCTCTGTTCTAAACCACATCCCTCTGTTCTAAACCACACCCCTCTGTCCCAAATCACATCTCTCTGTCCCAAACCACATCCCTCTGTTCTAAACCACATCCCTCTGTTCTAAACCACATCCCTCTGTTCTAAACCACATCCCTCTGTTCTAAACCACATCTCTCTGTTCTAAACCACACCCCTCTGTCCCAAATCACATTTCTCTGTCCCAAACCACATCCCTCTGTTCTAAACCACATCCCTCTGTTCTAAACCACATCCCTCTTCTTCTAAACCACATCCCTCTGTTCTGAACCACATCCCTCTGTTCTAAACCACATCCCTCTGTTCTAAACCACATCCCTCTGTTCTAAACCACATCCCTCTGTTCTAAACCACATCCCTCTGTTCCAAAAAACATCTCTCTGTTCTAAACCACATCCCTCTGTTCTAAACCACATCCCTCTGTTCTAAACCACATCCCTCTGTTCTAAACCACATCCCTCTGTTCTGAACCACATCCCTCTGTTCTAAACCACATCCCTCTGTTCTAAACCACATCCCTCTGTTCTAAACCACATCCCTCTGTTCTAAACCACATCCCTCTGTTCCAAACCACATCTCTCTGTTCTAAACCACATCCCTCTGTTCTAAACCACATCCCTCTGTTCTAAACCACATCCCTCTGTTCTAAACCGCGCCCCTCTGTTCCAAACCACATCCCTCTGTCCCAAATCACGCCCCTCTGTCCCAAACCACATCCCTCTGTTCTAAACCACACCCCTCTGTTCTAAACCACATCCCTCTGTTCTAAACCACACCCTCTGTCCTAAACCAGATCTCTCTGTTCTAAACCACACCCCTCTGTTCTAAACCACACCCCTCTGTTCTAAACCACATCCCTCTCTTCTAAACCACATCCCTCTGTTCCAAACCACATCTCTCTGTCCCAAACCACATCCCTCTGTTCTAAACCACACCCCTCTGTTCTAAACCACATCCCTCTGTCCTAAACCACATCTCTCTGTTCTAAACCACACCCTCTGTCCCAAACCACATCCCTCTGTCCCAAACCACACCCTCTGTTCTAAACCACATCCCTCTGTTCTAAACCACATCCCTCTGTTCTAAACCACATCCCTCTGTTCTAAACCACACCCCTCTGTTCTAAACCACATCCCTCTGTTCTAAACCACATCCCTCTGTTCTAAACCACATCCCTCTGTTCTAAACCATATCCCTCTCTTCTAAACCACATCCCTCTGTTCTAAACCACATCCCTCTGTTCTAAACCATATCCCTCTCTTCTAAACCACATCCCTCTGTCCTAAACCACACTCCTCTGTCCCAAACCACATCCCTCTGTCCCAAATCACGCCCCTCTGTCCCAAACCACATCCCTCTGTCCCTAACCACATCTCTCTGTTCTAAACCACATCCCTCTGTTCTAAACCACACCCCTCTGTTCTAAACCACGCCCCTCTGTTCTAAACCACACCCCTCTGTTCTAAACCACACCCCTCTGTTCTAAACCACATCCCTCTGTTCTGAACCACATCCCTCTGTTCTAAACCACATCCCTCTGTCCTAAACCACATCTCTCTGTTCTAAACCACATCCCTCTGTTCTAAACCACATCCCTCTGTTCTAAACCACACCCCTCTGTTCTAAACCACACCCCTCTGTCCCAAATCACGCCCCTCTGTCCCAAACCACATCCCTCTGTTGTAAACCACATGCCTCTGTCCCAAACCACATCCCTCTGTCCCAAATCACGCCCCTCTGTCCCAAAGCACATCCCTCTGTTCTAAACCACATCTCTCTGTTCTAAACCACACCCCTCTGTCCCAAATCACATCCCTCTGTTGTAAACCACATGCCTCTGTCCCAAACCACATCCCTCTGTCCCAAATCACGCCCCTCTGTCCCAAACCACATCCCTCTGTTCTAAACCACATCCCCCTGTTCTAAACCACATCTCTCTGTTCTAAACCACATCCCTCTGTTCTAAACCACATCCCTCTGTTCTAAACCACAACCCTCTGTCCTAAACCACATCTCTCTGTTCTAAACCACATCCCTCTGTTCTAAACCACACCCTCTGTTCTAAACCACACCCTCTGTCATAAACCACATCCCTCTGTTCTAAACCACACCCTCTGTCCTAAACCACATCCCTCTGTTCTAAACCACACCCTCTGTCCTAAACCACATCCCTCTGTTCTAAACCACACCCTCTGTCCTAAACCACATCCCTCTGTTCTAAACCACACCCTCTGTCCTAAACCACATCCCTCTGTTCTAAACCACACCCTCTGTCCTAAACCACATCCCTCTGTTCTAAACCACATCCCTCTGTTTTAAACCACATCCCTCTGTTCTAAACAACATCCCTCTGTCCCAAACCACATCCCTCTGTTCTAAACCACACCCTCTGTTCTAAACCACATCCCTCTGTTCTAAACCACACCCCTCTGTTCTAAACCACGCCCCTCTGTTCTAATCCACACCCCCTGTCCCAAACCACACCCTCTGTTCTAAACCACACCCCTCTGTCCTAAACCACATCCCTCTGTTCTAAACCACATCCCTCTGTTTTAAACCACATCCCTCTGTTCTAAACAACATCCCTCTGTCCCAAACCACATCCCTCTGTTCTAAACCACACCCTCTGTTCTAAACCACATCCCTCTGTTCTAAACCACATCTCTCTGTTCTAAACCACACCCTCTGTCCTAAACCACATCCCTCTGTTCTAAACCACATCCCTCTGTTTTAAACCACATCCCTCTGTTCTAAACAACATCCCTCTGTCCCAAACCACATCCCTCTGTTCTAAACCACACCCTCTGTTCTAAACCACATCCCTCTGTTCTAAACCACACCCCTCTGTTCTAAACCACGCCCCTCTGTTCTAATCCACACCCCCTGTCCCAAACCACACCCTCTGTTCTAAACCACACCCCTCTGTTCTAAACCACGCCTCTCTGTCCCAGACCACATCCCTCTGTTCTAAACCACACCCCTCTGTTCTAAACCATGCCCCTCTGTCCCAAACCACACCCTCTGTTCTAAACCACATCTCTCTGTCCTAAACGACACCCTCTGTCCTAAACCACACCCCTCTGTTCTAAACCACAATCCTCTGTTCTAAACCACATCCCTCTGTACTAAACCACATCCCTCTGTTCTAAACCACATCCCTCTGTTCCAAACCACATCTCTCTGTCCCAAACCACATCCCTCTGTTCTAAACCACACCCCTCTGTTCTAAACCACATCCCTCTGTCCTAAACCACATCTCTCTGTTCTAAACCACACCCTCTGTCCCAAACCACACCCTCTGTTCTAAACCACATCCCTCTGTTCTAAACCACATCCCTCTGTTCTAAACCACACCCCTCTGTTCTAAACCACATCCCTCTGTTCTAAACCACATCCCTCTGTTCTAAACCACATCCCTCTGTTCTAAACCACATCCCTCTGTTCTAAACCACATCCCTCTGTTCTAAACCACATCCCTCTGTTCTAAACCACATCCCTCTGTTCCAAACCACATCCTTCTGTTCCAAACCACATCTCTCTGTTCTAAACCACATCCCTCTGTCCCAAACCACATCCCTCTGTTCTAAAACACACCCCTCTGTTCTAAACCACATCCCTCTGTTCTAAACCACATCCCTCTGTTCTAAACCACATCCCTCTGTTCTAAACCACACCCCTCTGTTCTAAACCATATCCCTCTGTTCTAAACCACATCCCTCTGTTCTACACCACATCCCTCTGTTCTAAACCACATCCCTCTGTTCTAAACCATATCCCTCTGCTCTAAACCACATCCCTCTGTTCTAAACCACATCCCTCTGTCCCAAACCACCTCCCTCTGTTCTAAACCACATCCCTCTGTTCTAAACCACGCCCCTCTGTCCTAAACCACACCCCTTCTTCCCAAACCACATCCCTCTGTCCCAAATCACGCCCCTCTGTCCCAAACCACATTCTTCTGTTCTAAACCACATCCCTCTGTTCTAAACCACATCCCTCTGTTCTAAACCACACCCCTCTGTTCTAAACCACATCCCTCTGTTCTAAACCACATCCCTCTGTTCGAAACCACATCCCTCTGTTCTAAACCATATCCCTCTGTTCTAAACCACATCCCTCTGTTCTAAACCACATCCCTCTGTCCCAAACCACATCCCTCTGTACTAAACCACATCCCTCTGTTCTAAACCACGCCCCTCTGTGCTAAACCACACCCCTCTGTCCCAAACCACATCCCTCTGTCCCAAACCACACCCCTCTGTTCTAAACCACACCCCTCTGTTCTAAACCACACCCTCTGTCCTAAACCACATCTCTCTGTTCTAAACCACATCCCTCTGTTCTAAACCACATCCCTCTGTTCTAAACCACACCCCTCTGTTCTAAACCACACCCCTCTGTTCTAAACCACACCCTCTGTCCTAAACCACATCTCTCTGTTCTAAACCACATCCCTCTGTTCTAAACCACATCCCTCTGTTCTAAACCACACCCCTCTGTTCTAAACCACACCCCTCTGTTCTAAACCACACCCTCTGTCCTAAACCACATCCCTCTGTTCTAAACCACACCCCTCTGTTCTAAACCACACCCCTCTGTTCTAAACCACACCCTCTGTCCTAAACCACATCTCTCTGTTCTAAACACACCCCTCTGTTCTAAACCACACCCCTCTGTTCTAAGCCACACCCCTCTGTTCTAAACCACATCCCTCTGTTCTAAACCACATCCCTCGGTTCTAAGCCACACCCCTCTGTTCTAAACCACATCCCTCTGTTCTAAACCACACCCCTCTGTTCTAAGCCACACCCCTCTGTTCTAAACCACATCCCTCTGTTCTAAACCACACCCCTCTGTTCTAAGCCACACCCCTCTGTTCTAAACCACATCCCTCTGTTCTAAACCACATCCCTCTGTTCTAAACCACATCCCTCTGTCCTAAACCACATCCCTCTGTTCTAAACAACATCCCTCTGTTCTAAACCACATCCCTCTGTTCTAAACCACACCCCTCTGTTCTAAACCACACCTCTCTGTTCTAAACCACACCCCTCTGTCCCAAACCACATCCCTCTGTTGTAAACCACATGCCTCTGTCCCAAACCACATCCCTCTGTCCCAAATCACGCCCCTCTGTCCCAAACCACATCCCTCTGTTCTAAACCACATCCCTCTGTTCTAAACCAAATCTCTCTGTTCTAAACCACATCCCTCTGTTCTAAACCACATCCCTCTGTTCTAAACCACAACCCTCAGTCCTAAACCACATCTCTCTGTTCTAAACCGCTTCCCTCTGTTCTAAACCACACCCTCTGTTCTAAACCACACCCTCTGTCCTAAACCACATCCCTCTGTTCTAAACCACACCCTCTGTCCTAAACCACATCCCTCTGTCCTAAACCACATCCCTCTGTTCTAAACCTCACCCTCTGTCCTAAACCACATCTCTCTGTTCTAAACCACACCCTCTGTCCTAAACCACATCCCTCTGTTCTAAACCACACCCTCTGTCCTAAACCACATCCCTCTGTTCTAAACCACATCCCTCTGTTCTAAACCACATCCCTCTGTTCTAAACCACACCCTCTGTTCTAAACCACATCCCTCTGTTCTAAACCACGCCCCTCTCTTCTAAACCACACCCCTCTGTCCCAAACCACATCCCTGTGTCCCAAACCACATCCCTCTGTTCTAAACCACACCCCTCTGTTCTAAACCACGCCCCTCTGTTCTAATCCACACCCCCTGTCCCAAACCACACCCTCTGTTCTAAACCACACCCCTCTGTTCTAAACCACGCCCCTCTGTCCCAAACCACATCCCTCTGTTCTAAACCACACCCCTCTGTCCCAAACCACACCCTCTGTTCTAAACCACATCCCTCTGTTCTAAACCACATCCCTCTGTTCCAAACCACATCCCTCTGTTCTAAACCACGCCCCTCTGTTCTAAACCACACCCTCTGTTCTAAACCACATCCCTCTGTTCCAAACCACATCTCTCTGTCCCAAACCACATCCCTCTGTTCTAAACCACATCCCTCTGTTCTAAACCACACCCTCTGTTCTAAACCACATCCCTCTGTTCTAAACCACACCCCTCTGTTCTAAACCACATCCCTCTGTCCTAAACCACATCTCTCTGTTCTAAACCACACCCTCTGTCCCAAACCACATCCCTTTGTCCCAAACCACACCCTCTGTTCTAAACCACATCCCTCTGTTCTAAACCACATCCCTCTGTTCTAAACCACATCCCTCTGTTCTGAACCACATCCCTCTGTCCCAAATCACATCTCTCTGTCCCAAACCACATCCCTCTGTTCTAAACCACATCTCTCTGTTCTAAACCACATCCCTCTGTTCCAAACCACATCTCTCTGTCCCAAACCACATCCCTCTGTTCTAAACCACACCCCTCTGTTCTAAACCACATCCCTCTGTCCTAAACCACATCTCTCTGTTCTAAACCACACCCTCTGTCCCAAACCACATCCCTCTGTCCCAAACCACACCCTCTGTTCTAAACCACATCCCTCTGTTCTAAACCACATCACTCTGTTCTACACCACATCCCTCTGTTCTAAACCACATCCCTCTGTTCTAAACCATATCCCTCTGTTCTAAACCACATCCCTCTGTTCTAAACCACATCCCTCTGTCCCAAACCACATCCCTCTGTTCTAAACCACATCCCTCTGTTCTAAACCACGCCCCTCTGTCCTAAACCACACCGCTCTGTTCTAAACCACACCCCTCTGTCCCAAATCACGCCCCTCTGTCCCAAATCACGCCCCTCTGTCCCAAACCACATCCCTCTGTCCCAAATCACGCCCCTCTGTCCCAAATCACGCCCCTCTGTCCCAAACCACATCCCTCTGTCCCAAACCACATCCCTCTGTTCTCAACCACACCCCTCTGTTCTAAACCACACCCTCTGTCCTAAACCACATCTCTCTGTTCTAAACCACATCCCTCTCTTCTAAACCACACCCCTCTGTTCTAAACCACACCCCACTGTTCTAAACCACACCCCTCTGTTCTAAACCACACCCCTCTGTTCTAAACCACATCCCTCTGTTCTAAACCACATCCCTCTGTCCTAAACCACATCTCTCTGTTCTAAACCACATCCCTCTGTTCTAAACCACATCCCTCTGTTCTAAACCACACCCCTCTGTTCTAAACCACACCTCTCTGTTCTAAACCACACCCCTCTGTCCCAAACCACATCCCTCTGTTGTAAACCACATGCCTCTGTCCCAAACCACATCCCTCTGTCCCAAATCACGCCCCTCTGTCCCAAACCACATCCCTCTGTTCTAAACCACATCCCTCTGTTCTAAACCAAATCTCTCTGTTCTAAACCACATCCCTCTGTTCTAAACCACATCCCTCTGTTCTAAACCACAACCCTCTGTCCTAAACCACATCTCTCTGTTCTAAACCACATCCCTCTGTTCTAAACCACACCCTCTGTCCTAAACCACATCCCTCTGTCCTAAACCACATCCCTCTGTTCTAAACCACACCCTCTGTCCTAAACCACATCCCTCTGTTCTAAACCACATCCCTCTGTTCTAAACCAAATCTCTCTGTTCTAAACCACATCCCTCTGTTCTAAACCACATCCCTCTGTTCTAAACCACACCCTCTGTCCCAAACCACATCCCTCTGTCCTAAACCACATCCCTCTGTTCTAAACCACACCCTCTGTCCTAAACCACATCCCTCTGTTCTAAACCACACCCTCTGTCCTAAACCACATCCCTCTGTTCTAAACCACATCCCTCTGTTCTAAACCACATCCCTCTGTTCTAAACCACACCCTCTGTCCTAAACCACATCCCTCTGTTCTAAACCACACCCTCTGTCCTAAACCACATCCCTCTGTTCTAAACCACATCCCTCTGTTCTAAACCACATCCCTCTGTTCTAAACCACACCCTCTGTTCTAAACCACATCCCTCTGTTCTAAACCACACCCCTCTGTCCCAAACCACATCCCTGTGTCCCAAACCACATCCCTCTGTTCTAAACCACACCCCTCTGTTCTAAACCACGCCCCTCTGTTCTAATCCACACCCCCTGTCCCAAACCACACCCTCTGTTCTAAACCACACCCCTCTGTTCTAAACCACGCCCCTCTGTCCCAAACCACATCCCTCTGTTCTAAACCACACCCCTCTGTCCCAAACCACACCCTCTGTTCTAAACCACATCCCTCTGTTCGAAACCACATCCCTCTGTTCCAAACCACATCTCTCTGTCCCAAAGCACACCCCTCTGTTCTAAACCACATCCCTCTGTTCTAAACCACATCCCTCTGTTCTAAACCACACCCTCTGTTCTAAACCACATCCCTCTGTTCCAAACCACATCTCTCTGTCCCAAAGCACACCCCTCTGTTCTAAACCACATCCCTCTGTTCTAAACCACATCCCTCTGTTCTAAACCACACCCTCTGTTCTAAACCACATCCCTCTGTTCCAAACCACATCTCTCTGTCCCAAACCACATCCCTCTGTTCTAAACCACATCCCTCTGTTCTAAACCACACCCTCTGTCCTAAACCACATTCCTCTGTCCTAAACCACATTCCTCTGTCCTAAACCACATCCCTCTGTTCTAAACCACATCCCTCTGTTCTAAACCACACCCTCTGTCCTAAACCACATCTCTCTGTTCTAAACCACACCCTCTGTCCTAAACCACATCCCTCTGTTCTAAACCACACCCTCTGTCCTAAACCACATCCCTCTGTTCTAAACCACATCCCTCTGTCCCAAACCACATCCCTGTGTCCCAAACCACATCCCTCTGTTCTAAACCACACCCCTCTGTTCTAAACCACGCCCCTCTGTTCTAATCCACACCCCCTGTCCCAAACCACACCCTCTGTTCTAAACCACACCCCTCTGTTCTAAACCACGCCCCTCTGTCCCAAACCACATCCCTCTGTTCTAAACCACACCCCTCTGTTCTAAACCACGCCCCTCTGTTCTCAACCACATCCCTCTGTTCTAAACCACATCCCTCTGTTCCAAACCACATCTCTCTGTCCCAAAGCACATCCCTCTGTTCTAAACCACATCCCTCTGTTCTAAACCACACCCTCTGTTCTAAACCACACCCTCTGTTCTAAACCACATCTCTCTGTTCTAAACCACACCCTCTGTCCTAAACCACATCCCTCTGTTCTAAATCACACCCCTCTGTTCTAAACCACATCCCTCTGTTCTAAACCACACCCCTCTGTCCTAAACCACATCTCTCTGTTCTAAACCACACCCTCTGTCCCAAACCACATCCCTTTGTCCCAAACCACACCCTCTGTTCTAAACCACATCCCTCTGTTCTAAACCACATCCCTCTGTTCTAAACCACATCCCTCTGTTCCAAACCACATCTCTCTGTCCCAAACCACATCCCTCTGTTCTAAACCACACCCCTCTGTTCTAAACCACATCCCTCTGTCCTAAACCACATCTCTCTGTTCTAAACCACACCCTCTGTCCCAAACCACACCCTCTGTCCCAAACCACACCCTCTGTTCTAAACCACATCCCTCTGTTCTAAACCACATCCCTCTGTTCTACACCACATCCCTCTGTTCTAAACCACATCCCTCTGTTCTAAACCACATCCCTCTGTTCTAAACCACACCCCTCTGTCCCAAACCACATCCCTGTGTCCCAAACCACATCCCTCTGTTCTAAACCACACCCCTCTGTTCTAAACCACGCCCCTCTGTTCTAATCCACACCCCCTGTCCCAAACCACACCCTCTGTTCTAAACCACACCCCTCTGTTCTAAACCACGCCCCTCTGTCCCAAACCACATCCCTCTGTTCTAAACCACACCCCTCTGTCCCAAACCACACCCTCTGTTCTAAACCACATCCCTCTTTTCTAAACCACATCCCTCTGTTCCAAACCACATCTCTCTGTCCCAAAGCACACCCCTCTGTTCTAAACCACATCCCTCTGTTCTAAACCACATCCCTCTGTTCTAAACCACACCCTCTGTTCTAAACCACATCCCTCTGTTCCAAACCACATCTCTCTGTCCCAAACCACATCCCTCTGTTCTAAACCACATCTCTCTGTTCTAAACCACACCCTCTGTCCTAAACCACATTCCTCTGTCCTAAACCACATTCCTCTGTCCTAAACCACATCCCTCTGTTCTAAACCACATCCCTCTGTTCTAAACCACACCCTCTGTCCTAAACCACATCTCTCTGTTCTAAACCACACCCTCTGTCCTAAACCACATCCCTCTGTTCTAAACCACACCCTCTGTCCTAAACCACATCCCTCTGTTCTAAACCACATCCCTCTGTTCTAAACCACATCCCTCTGTTCTAAACCACACCCTCTGTTCTAAACCACATCCCTCTGTTCTAAACCACACCCCTCTCTCCCAAACCACATCCCTGTGTCCCAAACCACATCCCTCTGTTCTAAACCACACCCCTCTGTTCTAAACCACGCCCCTCTGTTCTAATCCACACCCCCTGTCCCAAACCACACCCTCTGTTCTAAACCACACCCCTCTGTTCTAAACCATGCCCCTCTGTCCCAAACCACATCCCTCTGTTCTAAACCACACCCCTCTGTCCCAAACCACACCCTCTGTTCTAAACCACATCCCTCTGTCCTAAACCACACCCCTCTGTTCTAAACCACACCCCTCTGTCCCAAACCACACCCTCTGTTCTAAACCACATCCCTCTGTTCCAAACCACATCTCTCTGTCCCAAAGCACATCCCTCTGTTCTAAACCACATCCCTCTGTTCTAAACCACACCCTCTGTTCTAAACCACACCCCTCTGTTCTAAACCACATCCCTCTGTTCTAAACCACACCCCTCTGTTCTAAACCACACCCCTCTGTCCTAAACCACATCTCTCTGTTCTAAACCACATCCCTCTGTTCTAAACCACATCCCTCTGTTCTAAACCACATCCCTCTGTTCCAAACCACATCTCTCTGTCCCAAACCACATCCCTCTGTTCTAAACCACACCCCTCTGTTCTAAACCACATCCCTCTGTCCTAAACCACATCTCTCTGTTCTAAACCACACCCTCTGTCCCAAACCACACCCTCTGTCCCAAACCACACCCTCTGTTCTAAACCACATCCCTCTGTTCTAAACCACATCCCTCTGTTCTACACCACATCCCTCTGTTCTAAACCACATCCCTCTGTTCTAAACCACATCCCTCTGTTCTAAACCACATCCCTCTGTCCCAAACCACATCCCTCTGTTCTAAACCACATCCCTCTGTTCTAAACCACGCCCCTCTGTCCTAAACCACACCCCTCTGTCCCAAACCACATCCCTCTGTCCCAAATCACGCCCCTCTGTCCCAAACCACATCCCTCTGTCCTAAACCACACCCTCTATCCCAAACCACATCCCTCTGTTCTCAACCACACCCCTCTGTTCTAAACCACACCCTCTGTCCTAAACCACATCTCTCTGTTCTAAACCACATCCCTCTGTTCTAAACCACATCCCTCTCTTCTAAACCACACCCCTCTGTTCTAAACCACACCCTCTGTTCTAAACCACACCCCACTGTTCTAAACCACACCCCTCTGTTCTAAACCACACCCCTCTGTTCTAAACCACATCCCTCTGTTCTAAACCACATCCCTCTGTTCTAAACCACATCCCTCTGTCCTAAACCACATCTCTCTGTTCTAAACCACATCCCTCTGTTCTAAAGCACATCCCTCTGTTCTAAACCACACCCCTCTGTTCTAAACCACACCTCTCTGTTCTAAACCACACCCCTCTGTCCCAAACCACATCCCTCTGTTGTAAACCACATGCCTCGGTCCCAAACCACATCCCTCTGTCCCAAATCACGCCCCTCTGTCCCAAACCACATCCCTCTGTTCTAAACCACATCCCTCTGTTCTAAACCAAATCTCTCTGTTCTAAACCACATCCCTCTGTTCTAAACCACATCCCTCTGTTCTAAACCACAACCCTCTGTCCTAAACCACATCTCTCTGTTCTAAACCACATCCCTCTGTTCTAAACCACACCCTCTGTTCTAAACCACACCCTCTGTCCTAAACCACATCCCTCTGTTCTAAACCACACCCTCTGTCCTAAACCACATCCCTCTGTCCTAAACCACATCCCTCTGTTCTAAACCACACCCTCTGTCCTAAACCACATCCCTCTGTTCTAAACCACACCCTCTGTCCTAAACCACATCCCTCTGTTCTAAACCACACCCTCTGTCCTAAACCACATCCCTCTGTTCTAAACCACATCCCTCTGTTCTAAACCACATCCCTCTGTTCTAAACCACACCCTCTGTTCTAAACCACATCCCTCTGTTCTAAACCACGCCCCTCTGTTCTAAACCACACCCCTCTGTCCCAAACCACATCCCTGTGTCCCAAACCACATCCCTCTGTTCTAAACCACACCCCTCTGTTCTAAACCACGCCCCTCTGTTCTAATCCACACCCCCTGTCCCAAACCACACCCTCTGTTCTAAACCACACCCCTCTGTTCTAAACCACGCCCCTCTGTCCCAAACCACATCCCTCTGTTCTAAACCACACCCCTCTGTCCCAAACCACACCCTCTGTTCTAAACCACATCCCTCTGTTCTAAACCACATCCCTCTGTTCCAAACCACATCTCTCTGTCCCAAAGCACATCCCTCTGTTCTAAACCACATCCCTCTGTTCTAAACCACACCCTCTGTTCTAAACCACACCCTCTGTCCCAAACCACATCCCTCTGTTCTAAACCACATCCCTCTGTTCTAAACCACACCCTCTGTTCTAAACCACATCCCTCTGTTCTAAACCACACCCCTCTTTTCTAAACCACATCCCTCTGTCCTAAACCACATCTCTCTGTTCTAAACCACACCCTCTGTCCCAAACCACATCCCTTTGTCCCAAACCACACCCTCTGTTCTAAACCACATCCCTCTGTTCTAAACCACATCCCTCTGTTCTAAACCACATCCCTCTGTTCCAAACCACATCTCTCTGTCCCAAACCACATCCCTCTGTTCTAAACCACACCCCTCTGTTCTAAACCACATCCCTCTGTCCTAAACCACATCTCTCTGTTCTAAACCACACCCTCTGTCCCAAACCACATCCCTCTGTCCCAAACCACACCCTCTGTTCTAAACCACATCCCTCTGTTCTAAACCACATCCCTCTGTTCTAAACCACACCCCTCTGTTCTAAACCATATCCCTCTGTTCTAAACCACATCCCTCTGTTCTACACCACATCCCTCTGTTCTAAACCACATCCCTCTGTTCTAAACCATATCCCTCTGTTCTAAACCACATCCCTCTGTTCTAAACCACATCCCTCTGTCCCAAACCACATCCCTCTGTTCTAAACCACACCCCTCTGTTCTAAACCACATCCCTCTGTCCTAAACCACATCTCTCTGTTCTAAACCACACCCTCTGTCCCAAACCACATCCCTCTGTCCCAAACCACACCCTCTGTTCTAAACCACATCCCTCTGTTCTAAACCACATCACTCTGTTCTACACCACATCCCTCTGTTCTAAACCACATCCCTCTGTTCTAAACCATATCCCTCTGTTCTAAACCACATCCCTCTGTTCTAAACCACATCCCTCTGTCCCAAACCACATCCCTCTGTTCTAAACCACATCCCTCTGTTCTAAACCACGCCCCTCTGTCCTAAACCACACCGCTCTGTTCTAAACCACACCCCTCTGTCCCAAATCACGCCCCTCTGTCCCAAATCACGCCCCTCTGTCCCAAACCACATCCCTCTGTCCCAAATCACGCCCCTCTGTCCCAAATCACGCCCCTCTGTCCCAAACCACATCCCTCTGTCCCAAACCACATCCCTCTGTTCTCAACCACACCCCTCTGTTCTAAACCACACCCTCTGTCCTAAACCACATCTCTCTGTTCTAAACCACATCCCTCTCTTCTAAACCACACCCCTCTGTTCTAAACCACACCCCACTGTTCTAAACCACACCCCTCTGTTCTAAACCACACCCCTCTGTTCTAAACCACATCCCTCTGTTCTAAACCACATCCCTCTGTCCTAAACCACATCTCTCTGTTCTAAACCACATCCCTCTGTTCTAAACCACATCCCTCTGTTCTAAACCACACCCCTCTGTTCTAAACCACACCTCTCTGTTCTAAACCACACCCCTCTGTCCCAAACCACATCCCTCTGTTGTAAACCACATGCCTCTGTCCCAAACCACATCCCTCTGTCCCAAATCACGCCCCTCTGTCCCAAACCACATCCCTCTGTTCTAAACCACATCCCTCTGTTCTAAACCAAATCTCTCTGTTCTAAACCACATCCCTCTGTTCTAAACCACATCCCTCTGTTCTAAACCACAACCCTCTGTCCTAAACCACATCTCTCTGTTCTAAACCACATCCCTCTGTTCTAAACCACACCCTCTGTCCTAAACCACATCCCTCTGTCCTAAACCACATCCCTCTGTTCTAAACCACACCCTCTGTCCTAAACCACATCCCTCTGTTCTAAACCACATCCCTCTGTTCTAAACCAAATCTCTCTGTTCTAAACCACATCCCTCTGTTCTAAACCACATCCCTCTGTTCTAAACCACACCCTCTGTCCCAAACCACATCCCTCTGTCCTAAACCACATCCCTCTGTTCTAAACCACACCCTCTGTCCTAAACCACATCCCTCTGTTCTAAACCACACCCTCTGTCCTAAACCACATCCCTCTGTTCTAAACCACATCCCTCTGTTCTAAACCACATCCCTCTGTTCTAAACCACACCCTCTGTCCTAAACCACATCCCTCTGTTCTAAACCACACCCTCTGTCCTAAACCACATCCCTCTGTTCTAAACCACATCCCTCTGTTCTAAACCACATCCCTCTGTTCTAAACCACACCCTCTGTTCTAAACCACATCCCTCTGTTCTAAACCACACCCCTCTGTCCCAAACCACATCCCTGTGTCCCAAACCACATCCCTCTGTTCTAAACCACACCCCTCTGTTCTAAACCACGCCCCTCTGTTCTAATCCACACCCCCTGTCCCAAACCACACCCTCTGTTCTAAACCACACCCCTCTGTTCTAAACCACGCCCCTCTGTCCCAAACCACATCCCTCTGTTCTAAACCACACCCCTCTGTCCCAAACCACACCCTCTGTTCTAAACCACATCCCTCTGTTCTAAACCACATCCCTCTGTTCCAAACCACATCTCTCTGTCCCAAAGCACACCCCTCTGTTCTAAACCACATCCCTCTGTTCTAAACCACATCCCTCTGTTCTAAACCACACCCTCTGTTCTAAACCACATCCCTCTGTTCCAAACCACATCTCTCTGTCCCAAAGCACACCCCTCTGTTCTAAACCACATCCCTCTGTTCTAAACCACATCCCTCTGTTCTAAACCACACCCTCTGTTCAAAACCACATCCCTCTGTTCCAAACCACATCTCTCTGTCCCAAACCACATCCCTCTGTTCTAAACCACATCCCTCTGTTCTAAACCACACCCTCTGTCCTAAACCACATTCCTCTGTCCTAAACCACATTCCTCTGTCCTAAACCACATCCCTCTGTTCTAAACCACATCCCTCTGTTCTAAACCACACCCTCTGTCCTAAACCACATCTCTCTGTTCTAAACCACATCCCTCTGTTCTAAACCACATCTCTCTGTTCTAAACCACATCCCTCTGTTCTAAACCACACCCTCTGTCCTAAACCACATCCCTCTGTTCTAAACCACATCTCTCTGTTCTAAACCACATCCCTCTGTTCTAAACCACACCCTCTGTCCTAAACCACATTCCTCTGTCCTAAACCACATTCCTCTGTCCTAAACCACATCCCTCTGTTCTAAACCACATCCCTCTGTTCTAAACCACACCCTCTGTTCTAAACCACATCCCTCTGTTCCAAACCACATCTCTCTGTCCCAAACCACATCCCTCTGTTCTAAACCACATCCCTCTGTTCTAAACCACACCCTCTGTCCTAAACCACATTCCTCTGTCCTAAACCACATTCCTCTGTCCTAAACCACATCCCTCTGTTCTAAACCACATCCCTCTGTTCTAAACCACATCCCTCTGTTCCAAACCACATCTCTCTGTCCCAAACCACATCCCTCTGTTCTAAACCACATCCCTCTGTTCTAAACCACACCCTCTGTCCTAAACCACATTCCTCTGTCCTAAACCACATTCCTCTGTCCTAAACCACATCCCTCTGTTCTAAACCACATCCCTCTGTTCTAAACCACACCCTCTGTCCTAAACCACATCCCTCTGTTCTAAACCACACCCTCTGTCCTAAACCACATCCCTCTGTTCTAAACCACATCCCTCTGTCCCAAACCACATCCCTGTGTCCCAAACCACATCCCTCTGTTCTAAACCACACCCCTCTGTTCTAAACCACGCCCCTCTGTTCTAATCCACACCCCCTGTCCCAAACCACACCCTCTGTTCTAAACCACACCCCTCTGTTCTAAACCACGCCCCTCTGTCCCAAACCACATCCCTCTGTTCTAAACCACACCCCTCTGTTCTAAACCACGCCCCTCTGTTCTCAACCACATCCCTCTGTTCTAAACCACATCCCTCTGTTCCAAACCACATCTCTCTGTCCCAAAGCACATCCCTCTGTTCTAAACCACATCCCTCTGTTCTAAACCACACCCTCTGTTCTAAACCACACCCTCTGTTCTAAACCACATCTCTCTGTTCTAAACCACACCCTCTGTCCTAAACCACATCCCTCTGTTCTAAATCACACCCCTCTGTTCTAAACCACATCCCTCTGTTCTAAACCACACCCCTCTGTCCTAAACCACATCTCTCTGTTCTAAACCACACCCTCTGTCCCAAACCACATCCCTTTGTCCCAAACCACACCCTCTGTTCTAAACCACATCCCTCTGTTCTAAACCACATCCCTCTGTTCTAAACCACATCCCTCTGTTCCAAACCACATCTCTCTGTCCCAAACCACATCCCTCTGTTCTAAACCACACCCCTCTGTTCTAAACCACATCCCTCTGTCCTAAACCACATCTCTCTGTTCTAAACCACACCCTCTGTCCCAAACCACACCCTCTGTCCCAAACCACACCCTCTGTTCTAAACCACATCCCTCTGTTCTAAACCACATCCCTCTGTTCTACACCACATCCCTCTGTTCTAAACCACATCCCTCTGTTCTAAACCACATCCCTCTGTTCTAAACCACACCCCTCTGCCTGTGTCCCAAACCACATCCCTCTGTTCTAAACCACACCCCTCTGTTCTAAACCACGCCCCTCTGTTCTAATCCACACCCCCTGTCCCAAACCACACCCTCTGTTCTAAACCACACCCCTCTGTTCTAAACCACGCCCCTCTGTCCCAAACCACATCCCTCTGTTCTAAACCACACCCCTCTGTCCCAAACCACACCCTCTGTTCTAAACCACATCCCTCTTTTCTAAACCACATCCCTCTGTTCCAAACCACATCTCTCTGTCCCAAAGCACACCCCTCTGTTCTAAACCACATCCCTCTGTTCTAAACCACATCCCTCTGTTCTAAACCACACCCTCTGTTCTAAACCACATCCCTCTGTTCCAAACCACATCTCTCTGTCCCAAACCACATCCCTCTGTTCTAAACCACATCTCTCTGTTCTAAACCACACCCTCTGTCCTAAACCACATTCCTCTGTCCTAAACCACATTCCTCTGTCCTAAACCACATCCCTCTGTTCTAAACCACATCCCTCTGTTCTAAACCACACCCTCTGTCCTAAACCACATCTCTCTGTTCTAAACCACACCCTCTGTCCTAAACCACATCCCTCTGTTCTAAACCACACCCTCTGTCCTAAACCACATCCCTCTGTTCTAAACCACATCCCTCTGTTCTAAACCACATCCCTCTGTTCTAAACCACACCCTCTGTTCTAAACCACATCCCTCTGTTCTAAACCACACCCCTCTCTCCCAAACCACATCCCTGTGTCCCAAACCACATCCCTCTGTTCTAAACCACACCCCTCTGTTCTAAACCACGCCCCTCTGTTCTAATCCACACCCCCTGTCCCAAACCACACCCTCTGTTCTAAACCATGCCCCTCTGTCCCAAACCACATCCCTCTGTTCTAAACCACACCCCTCTGTCCCAAACCACACCCTCTGTTCTAAACCACATCCCTCTGTCCTAAACCACACCCCTCTGTTCTAAACCACACCCCTCTGTCCCAAACCACACCCTCTGTTCTAAACCACATCCCTCTGTTCCAAACCACATCTCTCTGTCCCAAAGCACATCCCTCTGTTCTAAACCACATCCCTCTGTTCTAAACCACACCCTCTGTTCTAAACCACACCCCTCTGTTCTAAACCACATCCCTCTGTTCTAAACCACACCCCTCTGTTCTAAACCACACCCCTCTGTCCTAAACCACATCTCTCTGTTCTAAACCACATCCCTCTGTTCTAAACCACATCCCTCTGTTCTAAACCACATCCCTCTGTTCCAAACCACCTCTCTCTGTCCCAAACCACATCCCTCTGTTCTAAACCACACCCCTCTGTTCTAAACCACATCCCTCTGTCCTAAACCACATCTCTCTGTTCTAAACCACACCCTCTGTCCCAAACCACACCCTCTGTCCCAAACCACACCCTCTGTTCTAAACCACATCCCTCTGTTCTAAACCACATCCCTCTGTTCTACACCACATCCCTCTGTTCTAAACCACATCCCTCTGTTCTAAACCACATCCCTCTGTTCTAAACCACATCCCTCTGTCCCAAACCACATCCCTCTGTTCTAAACCACATCCCTCTGTTCTAAACCACGCCCCTCTGTCCTAAACCACACCCCTCTGTCCCAAACCACATCCCTCTGTCCCAAATCACGCCCCTCTGTCCCAAACCACATCCCTCTGTCCTAAACCACACCCTCTATCCCAAACCACATCCCTCTGTTCTCAACCACACCCCTCTGTTCTAAACCACACCCTCTGTCCTAAACCACATCTCTCTGTTCTAAACCACATCCCTCTGTTCTAAACCACATCCCTCTCTTCTAAACCACACCCCTCTGTTCTAAACCACACCCTCTGTTCTAAACCACACCCCACTGTTCTAAACCACACCCCTCTGTTCTAAACCACACCCCTCTGTTCTAAACCACATCCCTCTGTTCTAAACCACATCCCTCTGTTCTAAACCACATCCCTCTGTCCTAAACCACATCTCTCTGTTCTAAACCACATCCCTCTGTTCTAAAGCACATCCCTCTGTTCTAAACCACACCCCTCTGTTCTAAACCACACCTCTCTGTTCTAAACCACACCCCTCTGTCCCAAACCACATCCCTCTGTTGTAAACCACATGCCTCGGTCCCAAACCACATCCCTCTGTCCCAAATCACGCCCCTCTGTCCCAAACCACATCCCTCTGTTCTAAACCACATCCCTCTGTTCTAAACCAAATCTCTCTGTTCTAAACCACATCCCTCTGTTCTAAACCACATCCCTCTGTTCTAAACCACAACCCTCTGTCCTAAACCACATCTCTCTGTTCTAAACCACATCCCTCTGTTCTAAACCACACCCTCTGTTCTAAACCACACCCTCTGTCCTAAACCACATCCCTCTGTTCTAAACCACACCCTCTGTCCTAAACCACATCCCTCTGTCCTAAACCACATCCCTCTGTTCTAAACCACACCCTCTGTCCTAAACCACATCTCTCTGTTCTAAACCACACCCTCTGTCCTAAACCACATCCCTCTGTTCTAAACCACACCCTCTGTCCTAAACCACATCCCTCTGTTCTAAACCACATCCCTCTGTTCTAAACCACATCCCTCTGTTCTAAACCACACCCTCTGTTCTAAACCACATCCCTCTGTTCTAAACCACGCCCCTCTGTTCTAAACCACACCCCTCTGTCCCAAACCACATCCCTGTGTCCCAAACCACATCCCTCTGTTCTAAACCACACCCCTCTGTTCTAAACCACGCCCCTCTGTTCTAATCCACACCCCCTGTCCCAAACCACACCCTCTGTTCTAAACCACACCCCTCTGTTCTAAACCACGCCCCTCTGTCCCAAACCACATCCCTCTGTTCTAAACCACACCCCTCTGTCCCAAACCACACCCTCTGTTCTAAACCACATCCCTCTGTTCTAAACCACATCCCTCTGTTCCAAACCACATCTCTCTGTCCCAAAGCACATCCCTCTGTTCTAAACCACATCCCTCTGTTCTAAACCACACCCTCTGTTCTAAACCACACCCTCTGTCCCAAACCACATCCCTCTGTTCTAAACCACATCCCTCTGTTCTAAACCACACCCTCTGTTCTAAACCACATCCCTCTGTTCTAAACCACACCCCTCTTTTCTAAACCACATCCCTCTGTCCTAAACCACATCTCTCTGTTCTAAACCACACCCTCTGTCCCAAACCACATCCCTTTGTCCCAAACCACACCCTCTGTTCTAAACCACATCCCTCTGTTCTAAACCACATCCCTCTGTTCTAAACCACATCCCTCTGTTCCAAACCACATCTCTCTGTCCCAAACCACATCCCTCTGTTCTAAACCACACCCCTCTGTTCTAAACCACATCCCTCTGTCCTAAACCACATCTCTCTGTTCTAAACCACACCCTCTGTCCCAAACCACATCCCTCTGTCCCAAACCACACCCTCTGTTCTAAACCACATCCCTCTGTTCTAAACCACATCCCTCTGTTCTAAACCACACCCCTCTGTTCTAAACCATATCCCTCTGTTCTAAACCACATCCCTCTGTTCTACACCACATCCCTCTGTTCTAAACCACATCCCTCTGTTCTAAACCATATCCCTCTGTTCTAAACCACATCCCTCTGTTCTAAACCACATCCCTCTGTCCCAAACCACATCCCTCTGTTCTAAACCACATCCCTCTGTTCTAAACCACGCCCCTCTGTCCTAAACCACACCCCTCTGTCCTAAACCACATCCCTCTGTCCCAAATCACTCCCCTCTGTCCCAAACCACATCCCTCTGTCCTAAACCACACCCTCTATCCCAAACCACATCCCTCTGTTCTCAACCACACCCCTCTGTTCTAAACCACACCCTCTGTCCTAAACCACATCTCTCTGTTCTAAACCACATCCCTCTGTTCTAAACCACATCCCTCTCTTCTAAACCACACCCCTCTGTTCTAAACCACACCCCTCTGTTCTAAACCACACCCCTCTGTTCTAAACCACATCCCTCTGTTCTAAACCACATCCCTCTGTTCTAAACCACATCCCTCTCTCCTAAACCACATCTCTCTGTTCTAAACCACATGCCTCTGTTCTAAACCACATCCCTCTGTTCTAAACCACACCCCTCTGTTCTAAACCACACCTCTCTGTTCTAAACCACACCCCTCTGTCCCAAACCACATCCCTCTGTTGTAAACCACATGCCTCTGTCCCAAACCACATCCCTCTGTCCCAAATCACGCCCCTCTGTCCCAAACCACATCCCTCTGTTCTAAACCACATCCTTCTGTTCTAAACCAAATCTCTCTGTTCTAAACCACATCCCTCTGTTCTAAACCACATCCCTCTGTTCTAAACCACAACCCTCTGTCCTAAACCACATCTCTCTGTTCTAAACCACATCCCTCTGTTCTAAACCACACCCTCTGTTCTAAACCACACCCTCTGTCCTAAACCACATCCCTCTGTTCTAAACCACACCCTCTGTCCTAAACCACAACTCTCTCTTCTAAATCACACCCTCTGTCCTAAACCACATCCCTCTGTTCTAAACCACATCCCTGTGTTCTAAACCACATCCCTCTGTTCTAAACCACATCCCTCTGTCCCAAACCACATCCCTCTGTTCTAAACCACACCATCTGTTCTAAACCACACCCTCTGTTCTAATCCACAACCCCTGTCCCAAACCACACCCTCTGTTCTAAACCACACCCCTCTGTCCCAATTCACGCCCCTCTGTCCCAAACCACATCCCTCTGTCCTAAACCACACCCCTCTGATCTAAACCACACCCCTCTGTTCTAAACCACACCCTCTGTCCTAAACCACATCTCTCTGTTCTAAACCACATCCCTCTGTTCTAAACCACATCCCTCTGTTCTAAACACACCCCTCTGTTCTAAACCACACCCCACTGTTCTAAACCACACCCCTCTGTTCTAAGCCACACCCCTCTGTTCTAAACCACATCCCTCTGTTCTAAACCACATCCCTCTGTTCTAAACCACATCCCTCTGTCCTAAACCACATCTCTCTGTTCTAAACAACATCCCTCTGTTCTAAACCACATCCCTCTGTTCTAAACCACACCCCTCTGTTCTAAACCACACCTCTCTGTTCTAAACCACACCCCTCTGTCCCAAACCACACCCCTCTGTCCCAAACCACATCCCTCTGTTGTAAACCACATGCCTCTGTCCCAAACCACATCCCTCTGTCCCAAATCACGCCCCTCTGTCGCAAACCACATCCCTCTGTTCTAAACCACATCCCTCTGTTCTAAACCAAATCTCTCTGTTCTAAACCAAATCCCTCTGTTCTAAACCACATCCCTCTGTTCTAAACCACAACCCTCAGTCCTAAACCACATCTCTCTGTTCTAAACCACTTCCCTCTGTTCTAAACCACACCCTCTGTTCTAAACCACACCCTCTGTCCTAAACCACATCCCTCTGTTCTAAACCACACCCTCTGTCCTAAACCACATCCCTCTGTCCTAAACCTCATCCCTCTGTTCTAAACCACACCCTATGTCCTAAACCACATCTCTCTGTTCTAAACCACACCCTCTGTCCTAAACCACATCCCTCTGTTCTAAACCACACCCTCAGTCCTAAACCACATCCCTCTGTTCTAAACCACATCCCTCTGTTCTAAACCACACCCTCTGTCCTAAACCACATCGCTCTGTTCTAAACCACACCCTCTGTTCTAAACCACATCCCTGTGTCCCAAACCACATCCCTCTGTTCTATACCACACCATCTGTTCTAAACCACACCCTCTGTTCTAATCCACAACCCCTGTCCCAAACCACACCCTCTGTTCTAAACCACACCCCTCTGTCCCAATTCACGCCCCTCTGTCCCAAACCACATCCCTCTGTCCTAAACCACACCCCTCTGATCTAAACCACACCCCTCTGTTCTAAACCACACCCTCTGTCCTAAACCACATCTCTCTGTTCTAAACCACATCCCTCTGTTCTAAACCACATCCCTCTGTTCTAAACACACCCCTCTGTTCTAAACCACACCCCACTGTTCTAAACCACACCCCTCTGTTCTAAGCCACACCCCTCTGTTCTAAACCACATCCCTCTGTTCTAAACCACATCCCTCTGTTCTAAACCACATCCCTCTGTCCTAAACCACATCTCTCTGTTCTAAACAACATCCCTCTGTTCTAAACCACATCCCTCTGTTCTAAACCACACCCCTCTGTTCTAAACCACACCTCTCTGTTCTAAACCACACCCCTCTGTCCCAAACCACACCCCTCTGTCCCAAACCACATCCCTCTGTTGTAAACCACATGCCTCTGTCCCAAACCACATCCCTCTGTCCCAAATCACGCCCCTCTGTCGCAAACCACATCCCTCTGTTCTAAACCACATCCCTCTGTTCTAAACCAAATCTCTCTGTTCTAAACCAAATCCCTCTGTTCTAAACCACATCCCTCTGTTCTAAACCACAACCCTCAGTCCTAAACCACATCTCTCTGTTCTAAACCACTTCCCTCTGTTCTAAACCACACCCTCTGTTCTAAACCACACCCTCTGTCCTAAACCACATCCCTCTGTTCTAAACCACACCCTCTGTCCTAAACCACATCCCTCTGTCCTAAACCTCATCCCTCTGTTCTAAACCACACCCTATGTCCTAAACCACATCTCTCTGTTCTAAACCACACCCTCTGTCCTAAACCACATCCCTCTGTTCTAAACCACACCCTCAGTCCTAAACCACATCCCTCTGTTCTAAACCACATCCCTCTGTTCTAAACCACACCCTCTGTCCTAAACCACATCGCTCTGTTCTAAACCACACCCTCTGTTCTAAACCACATCCCTGTGTCCCAAACCACATCCCTCTGTTCTAAACCACACCCCTCTGTTCTAAACCACGCCCCTCTGTTCTAATCCACACCCCCTGTCCCAAACCACACCCTCTGTTCTAAACCACACCCCTCTGTTCTAAACCACGCCCCTCTGTCCCAAACCACATCCCTCTGTTCTAAACCACACCCCTCTGTCCCAAACCACACCCTCTGTTCTAAACCACATCCCTCTGTCCTAAACCACACCCCTCTGTTCTAAACCACAATCCTCTGTTCTAAACCACATCCCTCTGTTCTAAACCACACCCCTCTGTTCTAAACCGCATCCCTCTGTTCTAAACCACACCCTCTGTTCTAAACCACATCCCTCTGTTCCAAACCACATCTCTCTGTCCCAAACCACATCCCTCTGTTCTAAACCACATCCCTCTGTTCTAAACCACGCCCTCTGTTCTAAACCACACCCCTCTGTTCTAAACCACATCCCTCTGTCCTAAACCACATCTCTCTGTTCTAAACCACACCCTCTGTCCCAAACCACATCCCTTTGTCCCAAACCACACCCTCTGTTCTAAACCACATCCCTCTGTTCTAAACCACATCCCTCTGTTCTAAACCACATCCCTCTGTTCCAAACCACATCTCTCTGTCCCAAACCACATCCCTCTGTTCTAAACCACACCCCTCTGTTCTAAACCACATCCCTCTGTCCTAAACCACATCTCTCTGTTCTAAACCACACCCTCTGTCCCAAACCACATCCCTCTGTCCCAAACCACACCCTCTGTTCTAAACCACATCCCTCTGTTCTAAACCACATCCCTCTGTTCTATACCACACCCCTCTGTTCTAAACCATATCCCTCTGTTCTAAACCACATCCCTCTGTTCTACACCACATCCCTCTGTTCTAAACCACATCCCTCTGTTCTAAACCATATCCCTCTGTTCTAAACCACATCCCTCTGTTCTAAACCACATCCCTCTGTCCCAAACCACATCCCTCTGTTCTAAACCACATCCCTCTGTTCTAAACCACGCCCCTCTGTCCTAAACCACACCACTCTGTCCCAAACCACATCCCTCTGTCCCAAATCACGCCCCTCTGTCCCAAACCACATCCCTCTGTCCTAAACCACACCCTCTATCCCAAACCACATCCCTCTGTTCTCAACCACACCCCTCTGTTCTAAACCACACCCTCTGTCCTAAACCACATCTCTCTGTTCTAAACCACATCCCTCTCTTCTAAACCACACCCCTCTGTTCTAAACCACACCCCACTGTTCTAAACCACACCCCTCTGTTCTAAACCACACCCCTCTGTTCTAAACCACATCCCTCTGTTCTAAACCACATCCCTCTGTTCTAAACCACATCCCTCTGTCCTAAACCACATCTCTCTGTTCTAAACCACATCCCTCTGTTCTAAACCACACCTCTCTGTTCTAAACCACACCCCTCTGTCCCAAACCACATCCCTCTGTTGTAAACCACATGCCTCTGTCCCAAACCACATCCCTCTGTCCCAAATCACGCCCCTCTGTCCCAAACCACATCCCTCTGTTCTAAACCACATCCCTCTGTTCTAAACCAAATCTCTCTGTTCTAAACCACATCCCTCTGTTCTAAACCACATCCCTCTGTTCTAAACCACATCCCTCTGTTCTAAACCACAACCCTCTGTCCTAAACCACATCCCTCTGTTCTAAACCACAACCCTCTGTCCTAAACCACATCTCTTTGTTCTAAACCACATCCCTCTGTTCTAAACCACACCCTCTGTTCTAAACCACACCCTCTGTCCTAAACCACATCCCTCTGTTCTAAACCACACCCTCTGTCCTAAACCACATCTCTCTCTTCTAAATCACACCCTCTGTCCTAAACCACATCCCTCTGTTCTAAACCACACCCTCTGTCCTAAACCACATCCCTCTGTTCTAAACCACATCCCTCTGTTCTAAACCACATCCCTCTGTTCTAAACCACATCCCTCTGTCCCAAACCACATCCCTCTGTTCTAAACCACACCCTCTGTTCTAAACCACACCCTCTGTTCTAATCCACACCCCCTGTCCCAAACCACACCCTCTGTTCTAAACCACACCCCTCTGTTCTAAACCACGCCCCTCTGTCCCAAACCACATCCCTCTGTTCTAAACCACACCCCTCTGTTCTAAACCACGCCCCTCTGTCCCAAACCACACCCTCTGTTCTAAACCACATCTCTCTGTCCTAAACCACACCCTCTGTCCTAAACCACACCCTCTGTTCTAAACCACATCTCTGTTCTAAACCACACCCTCTGTTCTAAACCACACCCCTCTGTTCTAAACCACACCCTCTGTTCTAAACCACACCCTCTGTTCTAAACCACACCCCTCTGTTCTAAACCACAATCCTCTGTTCTAAACCACATCCCTCTGTTCTAAACCAGATCCCTCTGTTCTAAACCACATCCCTCTGTTCCAAACCACATCTCTCTGTCCCAAACCACATCCCTCTGTTCTAAACCACATCCCTCTGTTCTAAAGCACACCCTCTGTTCTAAACCACATCCCTCTGTTCCAAACCACATCTCTCTGTCCCAAACCACATCCCTCTGTTCTAAACCACATCCCTCTGTCCTAAACCACACCCTCTGTTCTAAACCACATCTCTGTTCTAAACCACACCCTCTGTTCTAAACCACACCCCTCTGTTCTAAACCACACCCTCTGTTCTAAACCACACCCTCTGTTCTAAACCACACCCCTCTGTTCTAAACCACAATCCTCTGTTCTCAACCACACCCCTCTGTTCTAAACCACACCCTCTGTCCTAAACCACATCTCTCTGTTCTAAACCACATCCCTCTCTTCTAAACCACACCCCTCTGTTCTAAACCACACCCCACTGTTCTAAACCACACCCCTCTGTTCTAAACCACACCCCTCTGTTCTAAACCACATCCCTCTGTTCTAAACCACATCCCTCTGTTCTAAACCACATCCCTCTGTCCTAAACCACATCTCTCTGTTCTAAACCACATCCCTCTGTTCTAAACCACACCTCTCTGTTCTAAACCACACCCCTCTGTCCCAAACCACATCCCTCTGTTGTAAACCACATGCCTCTGTCCCAAACCACATCCCTCTGTCCCAAATCACGCCCCTCTGTCCCAAACCACATCCCTCTGTTCTAAACCACATCCCTCTGTTCTAAACCAAATCTCTCTGTTCTAAACCACATCCCTCTGTTCTAAACCACATCCCTCTGTTCTAAACCACATCCCTCTGTTCTAAACCACAACCCTCTGTCCTAAACCACATCCCTCTGTTCTAAACCACAACCCTCTGTCCTAAACCACATCTCTTTGTTCTAAACCACATCCCTCTGTTCTAAACCACACCCTCTGTTCTAAACCACACCCTCTGTCCTAAACCACATCCCTCTGTTCTAAACCACACCCTCTGTCCTAAACCACATCTCTCTCTTCTAAATCACACCCTCTGTCCTAAACCACATCCCTCTGTTCTAAACCACACCCTCTGTCCTAAACCACATCCCTCTGTTCTAAACCACATCCCTCTGTCCCAAACCACACCCCTCTGTTCTAAACCACATCCCTCTGTTCTAAACCACTTCCCTCTGTTCTAAACCACATCCCTCTGTCCCAAACCACATCCCTCTGTTCTAAACCACACCCCTCTGTTCTAAACCACGCCCCTCTGTCCCAAACCACATCCCTCTGTTCTAAACCACACCCCTCTGTTCTAAACCACGCCCCTCTGTCCCAAACCACACCCTCTGTTCTAAACCACATCTCTCTGTCCTAAACCACACCCTCTGTCCTAAACCACACCCTCTGTTCTAAACCACATCTCTGTTCTAAACCACACCCTCTGTTCTAAACCACACCCCTCTGTTCTAAACCACACCCTCTGTTCTAAACCACACCCTCTGTTCTAAACCACACCCCTCTGTTCTAAACCACAATCCTCTGTTCTAAACCACATCCCTCTGTTCTAAACCAGATCCCTCTGTTCTAAACCACATCCCTCTGTTCCAAACCACATCTCTCTGGCCCAAACCACATCCCTCTGTTCTAAACCACATCCCTCTGTTCTAAAGCACACCCTCTGTTCTAAACCACATCCCTCTGTTCCAAACCACATCTCTCTGTCCCAAACCACATCCCTCTGTTCTAAACCACATCCCTCTGTTCTAAACCACACCCTCTGTTCTAAACCACATCCCTCTGTTCTAAACCACACCCCTCTGTTCTAAACCACATCCCTCTGTCCTAAACCACATCTCTCTGTTCTAAACCACACCCTCTGTCCCAAATCACATCCCTTTGTCCCAAACCACACCCTCTGTTCTAAACCACGTCCCTCTGTTCTAAACCACATCCCTCTGTTCTAAACCACACCCCTCTGTTCTAAACCACATCCCTCTGTTCTAAACCACATCCCTCTGTTCTAAACCACATCCCTCTGTTCTAAACCACATCCCTCTCTTCTAAACCACATCCCTCTGTTCTAAACCACATCCCTCTGTTCTAAACCACATCCCTCTGTTCTAAACCATATCCCTCTGTTCCAAACCACATCCCTCTGTTCTAAACCACATCCCTCTGTTCTAACCCACATCCCTCTGTTCTAAACCACATCCCTCTGTTCCAAACCACATCTCTCTGTCCCAAACCACATCCCTCTGTTCTAAACCACACCCCTCTGTTCTAAACCACGCCCTCTGTCCCAAACCACATCCCTCTGTCCCAAACCACACCCTCTGTTCTAAACCACATCCCTCTGTTCTAAACCACATCCCTCTGTTCTAAACCACACCCCTCTGTTCTAAACCATATCCCTCTGTTCTAAACCACATCCCTCTGTTCTACACCACATCTCTCTGTTCTAAACCACATCCCTCTGTTCTAAACCATATCCCTCTGTTCTAAACCACATCTCTCTGTTCTAAACCACATCCCTCTGTCCCAAACCACATCCCTCTGTTCTAAACCACATCCCTCTGTTCTAAACCACGCCCCTCTGTCCTAAACCACACCCCTTCTTCCCAAACCACATCCCTCTGTCCCAAATCACGCCCCTCTGTCCCAAACCACATTCCTCTTTTCCAAACCACATCCCTCTGTCCCAAATCACGCCCCTCTGTCCCAAACTACATCCCTCTGTCCTAAACCACACCCTCTATCCCAAACCACATCCCTCTGTTCTAAACCACATCCCTCTGTCCTAAACCACATCTCTCTGTTCTAAACCACATCCCTCTGTTCTAAACCACATCCCTCTGTTCTAAACCACACCCCTCTGTTCTAAACCACACCCCTCTGTTCTAAACCACACCCCTCTGTTCTAAACCACATCCCTCTGTTCTAAACCACATCCCTCTGTTCTAAACCACACCCCTCTGTTCTAAACCACATCCCTCTGTCCTAAACCACATCTCTCTGTTCTAAACCACATCCCTCTGTTCTAAACCACATCCCTCTGTTCTAAACCACACCCCTCTGTTCTAAACCACACCCCTCTGTCCCAAACCACATCCCTCTGTTCTAAACCACATGCCTCTGTCCCAAACCACATCCCTCTGTCCCAAATCACGCCCCTCTGTCCCAAACCACATCCCTCTGTTCTAAACCACATCCCTCTGTTCTAAACCACATCCCTCTGTCCCAAACCACATCCCTCTGTCCCAAATCACGCCCCTCTGTCCCAAACCACATCCCTCTGTTCTAAACCACATCCCTCTGTTCTAAACCACATCTCTCTGTTCTAAACCACATCCCTCTGTTCTAAACCACATCCCTCTGTTCTAAACCACATCCCTCTGTCCTAAACCACATCCCTCTGTTCTAAACCACACCCTCTGTCCTAAACCACATCCCTCTGTTCTAAACCACACCCTCTGTCCTAAACCACATCCCTCTGTTCTAAACCACACCCTCTGTCCTAAACCACATCCCTCTGTTCTAAACCACATCCCTCTGTTCTAAACCACATCCCTCTGTTCTAAACCACACCCTCTGTCCTAAACCACATCCCTCTGTTCTAAACCACACCCTCTGTCCTAAACCACATCCCTCTGTTCTAAACCACATCCCTCTGTTCTAAACCACATCCCTCTGTTCTAAACCACACCCTCTGTCCTAAACCACATCCCTCTGTTCTAAACCACATCCCTCTGTTCTAAACCACATCCCTCTGTTCTAAACCACATCCCTCTGTCCCAAACCACATCCCTCTGTTCTAAACCACACCCCTCTGTTCTAAACCACGCCCCTCTGTTCTAAACCACACCCCTCTGTTCTAAACCACGCCCCTCTGTTCTAAACCACACCCCCTGTCCCAAACCACACCCTCTGTTCTAAACCACACCCCTCTGTTCTAAACCACGCCCCTCTGTCCCAAACCACATCCCTCTGTTCTAAACCACACGCCTCTGTTCTAAACCACGCCCCTCTGTCCCAAACCACACTCTCTGTCCTAAACCACACCCTCTGTCCTAAACCACACCCCTCTGTCCTAAACCACATCCCTCTGTTCTAAACCACATCCCTCTGTCCTAAACCACATCTCTGTTCTAAACCACACCCTCTGTTCTAAACCACACCCTCTGTTCTAAACCACATCCCTCTGTTCTAAACCACATCCCTCTCTTCTAAACCACATCCCTCTGTCCTAAACCACATCTCTGTTCTAAACCACACCCTCTGTTCTAAACCACACCCTCTGTTCTAAACCACATCCCTCTGTTCTAAACCACACCCTCTGTTCTAAACCACACCCTCTGTCCCAAACCACATCCCTCTGTCCCAAACCACATATCTCTGTCCCAAACCACATCCCTCTGTTCTAAACCACATCCCTCTGTCCCAAACCACATCCCTCTGTTCTAAACCACACCCTCTGTTCTAAACCACATCTCTCTGTTCTAAACCACATCCCTCTGTTCTAAACCACATCCCTCTGTCCCAAACCACATCCCTCTGTTCTAAACCACACCCTCTGTTCTAAACCACATCCCTCTGTCCCAAACCACATCCCTCTGTCCCAAACCACATCCCTCTGTTCTAAACCACATCTCTCTGTTCTAAACCACATCCCTCTGTTCTAAACCACACCCCTCTGTCCCAAACCACATCCCTCTGTTCTAAACCACATCTCTCTGTTCTACACCACACCCTCTGTTCTAAACCACATCCCTCTGTTCTAAACCACATCCCTCTGTTCTAAACCACATCCCTCTGTTCTAAACCACACCCCTCTGTTCTAAACCACACCCTCTGTTCTAAACCACACCCTCTGTTCTAAACCACACCCTCTGTTCTAAACCACACCCTCTGTTCTAAACCACACCCTCTGTTCTAAACCACATCCCTCTGTTCTAAACCACACCCTCTGTTCTAAACCACACCCTCTGTTCTAAACCACACCCTCTGTTCTAAACCACACCCTCTGTCCTAAACCACATCCCTCTGTTCTAAACCCCACCCTCTGTTCTAAACCACACCCTCTGTTCTAAACCACACCCTCTGTCCTAAACCACACCCTCTGTCCCAAACCACACCCCTCTGTTCTAAACCACATCCCTCTGTTCTAAACCACACCCTCTGTTCTAAACCACATCTCTCTGTCCTAAACCACACCCCTCTGTTCTAAACCACACCCCTCTGTTCTAAACCACACCCTCTGTCCTAAACCACACCCCTCTGTTCTAAACCACACCCTCTGTCCTAAACCACACCCCTCTGTTCTAAACCACACCCCTCTGTTCTAAACCACACCCTCTGTCCCAAACCACATCCCTCTGTCCTAAACCACATCCCTCTGTTCTAAACCACATCCCTCTGTCCTAAACCACAGCCCTCTGTCCCAAACCACATCCCTCTGTCCTAAACCACATCCCTCTGTTCTAAACCACATCCCTCTGTTCTAAACCACACCCTCTGTTCTAAACCACACCCCTCTGTTCTAAACCACATTGGGTTAATGGTGATGCCACCAAGTAGTGTGAGATAGTGAATTCCAGGAACAGGATTAGATGTGTATCGCAGGATGCTGTGTGACTTGTAGAGGAGCTTGGAGTTGATGGCGCTCCCAGAATATTGCTGCTCCTGTTCCTCTTGGAGTAGAGGTTGCAAGTGAAGGAGGTGCTGCTGAAATCACGTTACAGAGTTACATCAGTGCATCCTCCCAATTATACATACTGCAAGCACAATGCGATGCATTTGTGCTGTGCTTCACGTACATAACTGTCAGGTTATGGTGGGTCTCTACACATGATTTTGTGGTTATTGGGAACTTGCATTCAGAAGGTAGGCAAAACCTGCAGCACAGTTCTAAAAAAACAATGTATAATGAGGCAATAAGTAATCTAGTCATCAGCGAAATGTGGGAAATGCAGCAACCAATCTGTGCATAGCAAGCTCCCATGAACAGCAATAGGATAAATGCCAGATAATCTGTTTTTTTTATTGATGTTGTTTGTGAGGTAAATATTGGTAAGGACACTGGGGAGAACTCCCCTGCTCTTCTTCAACATAGTCCATCAGAGAGAGAAGACGGGGCTTCTTGAGCATTTAGGGGAGAAGGTGGTAGAGTGGTAATGTCACCAGACTAGTAACGCAGAGGTCCCAGGCTAATGCTCAGGGACATGGGTTTGAATCCCATAACAACAGCTGGTGGGGTTTAAATTCAATTAATTTTTTTAAAAAACTGGCATTAAAAGCTAGTCTTGGTAACAGTGTCATAAAAGCCCTTTAAAGATGGAAAGGACATTAATCCTTACCAGAATACGTGTGACTCCAGACAGACAGCAATGTGGTTGACTCTTAACTGCTCTCTGAAATAGCCTAGAAAGCGACTCATCTGCAATAAACTGCTACAAAGTCTCAAAAAGGGACTGAAACCGGACGGGCCACCCGACATCGACCGAGGCACCGGAAACGACAACGGCAATCTCAGCCCCTTCGACCCTGCAAATTCCTCCTTCCTAACATCTGGGGGGTTGTGCCAAACTTTGGAGAGCTGTCTCACAGCGAGTAAATAACAGCCCAACATAGGAATCATAACTTACAGATAATGTCCCAGACACCACCATCACCATCCTTGGGTATGTCCATGTTTGAACCAAGGATGAAGTAAGGCCAGGAACTGAGTTGCTCCTGACAGGACAGACCCAGCAGAGATGGTGGCACTGTGGTATACAGTCGGGAGGGAGTTGCCCTGGGAGTGCTTGACATCCGGTCCGTGCAAACATGGGCAAGGAAACCGCCTGCTGGTTACTACCAGCCCACGCCCTCCATCCCCCAGCCCCCCCATCCCTCCATCAGTGCTCCTCCATGTTGAGCACAACATGGGTGACAAGGGCACAGAATGTGTTCTGAATGTACAATGTCCATCATCAAGAGTGGCTCGATAGCACCACCACAGACCGAGCTGGCCGAGTCCTAAAGGAGACAGCCGCTAGACTTGATCTGCAGCAGCTTCTGAGGGAACCAACAAGAGGGAAAAACATACTTGATCTCATCCTCATAAACCTGCCTGTCACAGATGTATCTGTCCATGACAGTATTGGTAGGAGAGACCACTGCGCAGTCCTTGTGGAGATGAACTCCAGTCTTTGTTTGAGGATACCCTCCATCATGTTGTGTGGCACTACCACCATGCTAAATGGGATAGATTTCAAACAGATCCAGCAACTCAAGATTGGGCATCCATGAGGTGCTGTGGGCCATCAGTAACAGCAGAATTGTACTCAGCCACAATCTGTAACCTCATGGCCCAGCATATCCCCCACTCTACTATTAACATCAAGTCGGGGATCAACCCTGGTTCAATGAAGAGTGCAGGAGGACATGCCAGGAGCAGCACCAGGCATACCTAAGAATGAGGTGCCAACCTAGTGAAGCTAAAACACAGGACTACTTGCGTGCCAAACAGCATAAGCAGCAAGTAATAGACAGAGCTAAGGGATTCCACAACTAACGGATCAGATCAGATCTCTGCAGTCCTGCCACATCCAGTGGTGAATGGTGGTGGACAATTAAACAACTCACTGGAGGAGGAGGCTCCACAAATATCCCCATCCTCAATGATGGGGGAGCCCAGCACATCAGTGCAAAAGATAAGGCTGAAGCATTTGCAGCAATCTTCAGGCAGAAGTGTCGAGTGGATGATCCATCTCGGCCTCCTCCGGAGGTCCCCAGCATCACAGATGCCAGTCTTCAGCCAATTCGATTCACTCCACATGATATCAAGAAATGGCTGAAGGCACTGGATACTGCAAAGGTTATGGCCCTGATAATATTCCGGCAATAGTACTGAAGACTTGTGCTCCAGAACTTGCCGCGCCCCTAGCCAAGCTGTTCCAGTACAGCTACAACACTGGCATCTACCCAGCTATGTGGAAAATTGCCCAGGTATGTCCTGTACTCAAAAAACAGGAGAAATCCAACCCATTCAGTTACCACTCCATCAGTCTACTCTCAATCATCAACAAAATGATGGAAGGGGTCATCAACAATGCTATCAAGTGGTAGTTATACATCAATAACCTGTTCAGTTTGGGTTCAGACTGCGCCACTCAGCTTCTGACTTTATTACAGACTTGAGTCAACAGCAGCCCTGTTTGATTGGCACCCCTTCCACAAACATTCACTCCCTCCACCACTGACGCACAGTGGCAGCAGTGTGTACCATCTACAAGGTGCACTGCAGAAACTCACCAAGACCCCTTAGACAGCACCTACCAAACCCACGACCACTACTATCTAGAAGGACAAGGACAGCAGACACATAGGAACACCATCACCTGGAAGTTCCCCTCCAAGTCACTCTCCATCCTGACTTGGAAATATATCACCTTCCTTCACTGTCGCTGGGTCAAAATCCTGGAACTCCCTCCCTAACAGCACTGCGGGTGTACCTACACCACATGGACTGCAGCGGTGCAAGAAGGCAGCTCACCACCACCTTCTCAAGGGCAATTAGGGATGGGCAATAAATGCTGGTCCAGCCAGCAGTGCACACATCCTGTAAATGAATTTTAAAAAGAGTGCAGTTTGGGCCAGAGGGGTACGTTTGGGACAGAGGGGTGTGGTTTGGGACAGAGGGGTGTGGTTTGAGACAGAGGAGTGTGATTTGGGACAGAGGGGTCTGGTTTAGGACAGAGGGGTGTAGTTTAGGACAGAGGGGTGTGGTTTAGGACAGAGGTGTGTGGTTTAGGACAGAGGGGTGTGGTTTAGGACAGAGGGGTGTAGTTTAGGACAGAGGGGTGTGGTTTAGGACAGAGGTGTGTGGTTTAGGACAGAGGGGTGTGGTTTAGGACAGAGGGGTGTGGTTTAGGACAGAGGGGTGTGGTTTAGGACAGAGGGGTGTGGTTTGGGTCAGGAGGGTGTGGTTTGGGACAGAGGGTGTGGTTTGGGACAGAGGGGTCTGGTTTAGGACAGAGGGGTGTGGTTTAGGACAGAGGTGTGTGGTTTGGGATAGAGGGGTGTGGTTTGGGACAGAGGGGTCTGGTTTAGGACAGAGGGGTGTGGTTTAGGACAGAGGGGTGTGGTTTAGGACAGAGGGGTGTGGTTTAGGACAGAGGGGTGTGGTTTAGGACAGAGGGGTGTGGTTTGGGAGAGAGGGGTGTGGTTTGGGACAGAGGGGTGTGGTTTAGGACAGAGGGGTGTGGTTTGGGAGAGAGGGGTGTGGTTTGGGACAGAGGGGTGTGGTTTAGGACAGAGGGGTGTGGTTTGGGACAGAGGGGTGTGGTTTGGGAGAGAGGGGTGTGGTTTGGGACAGAGGGGTGTGGTTTAGGACAGAGGGGTGTGGTTTGGGAGAGAGGCGTGTGGTTTGGGACAGAGGGGTGTGGTTTAGGACAGAGGGGTGTGGTTTGGGAGAGAGGGGTGTGGTTTTGGACAGAGGGGTGTGGTTTAGGACAGAGGGGTTTGGTTTAGGACAGAGGGGTGTGGTTTGGGACAGAGGGGTGTGGTTTAGGACAGAGGGGTGTGGTTTAGGACAGAGGGGTCTGGTTTGGGACAGGTAAACATGATTTTGGGGGGAGAAATGGAATTTGGAGTTTTCAACTGGAGGGACTGATTTATTTTAGATCCCAAAATATAATTTTAATGAGAGTGTGCCTGAAATGAATGAATATGTTTTTTTTTCATGCATTCATAAAACATGCAGTTTATCTGAAACACAAATTGGTGTTCTTGAAATGTAAATGAAATAGGAGAACCATTCTGCATTTCATTGGCTGTAAATCACTTTGGGACATCCTGTAATTGTGACAGGAGCTTTATAAATATAACTCAGTCTTATCCCATTTCTTCTCGCTGTGATTGGTGATATTTTAATGATAATCCTCTAAGACAGGACATATATATTCTGTATTTGAAATTTTGAGGCATTTTTTTCCACTTGCGTTTCAAATCTGCATGTGATTATCATATATTATAGAGACAAATTCTCAATGAATGATTTTAATGTGTTATATCAATTATAGAAGTGATTCGTGTTACACCAGAGCAGATTATAATATATAAACTCAATCATCTGCTTTATGGCTATCTGTGATTTTTGATCTCCCATTCATTTGGTGGCTTGTTCCATTTTATCACTCATTGTAGGATCAGAGAAATATGTTTTACAACTTGTCTTAGTGTTCTCATCTTTTGAGGACCTGTGAGTTGCCTTCTTCAAGCCTGGCTTGTACAGATTCAAAGGTTTATCCCATAGATAATTACCAACAAATGTTCTGATATTCAAAGTTGCCTGTGTGGGAAACCTGCCTTCAGTTATGAAATTGATGTTGCAAGAAAGCTTCTGATCCATAATTCAGATGATATTGCGAGTGCAGTGCTGAGGGAGGGAGTGCTGCACAGCCAGAGTGCCATCTTTCAGATTAGTTTTTTTAGTCTTTCATGGGAGATGGACATTCCTGGCTATTGCCCATCCCTAATTACCCTTGAGAAGGTGGTGGCGAGCTGCCTCCTTGAACCGCTGCTGTCCATGTGGTGTAGACGGTGGACAGGCTTTGGGGAGTCAGGTGGTGAGCTACACATCGCAGGATTCCTAGCCCCTGACCTGCTTTTGTAGCCACGGTATTTATATGGCTAGTCCAGTTCAGTTTCTGGTCCATGGTAACCCCCAGGATGTAAATAGTGGGGGGATTCGGCAATAGTAATGCCATGTCAAGGGGCGATGGTTAGATTCTTTCTTGTTAGAGATGGTCATTGCCTGAAACGTGGATATTGTCCAGGTCTTGCTGCATTTGGACATGGACTGCTTCAGTGTAAGGGGCTGAAAGTTGTGCAAACATCAGCGAACATCCCCACTTCTGACCGTATGATGGAGGGAAGGTCGTTGATGAAGCAGCTGAAGATGGTTGGGCCTAGGACACTATCCTGAGGGATGTCCTGGAGCTGAGATGATTGACCTCCAACAACCACAACCACCTTCCTTTGTGCTAGGTATGACTCCAACCAGTGGAGCATTTCCCCATGATTCCCATTCACTCCAGTTTTGTTAGGGCTCCTTGATGTCACACACGGTAAAATGCTGCCCTGATGTCAAGGGTGTCACTCTCAACCCACCTCGGGAGTTCAGCTCTTTTGTCCATGTCTATCCCAAACCACACCCCTCTGTCCCAAACCACACCCCTCTATCCCAAACCCACAACCCTCTGTCCCAAACCACACCCCTCTGTCCCAAACCCACACCTCTCTATCCCAAACCCACAACCCTCTATCCCAAACCCACACCCCTCTGTCCCAAACCACACCCCTCCATCCCAAACCCACACCCCTCTATCCCAAACCTACACCCCTCTATCCCAAACCCACACCTCTCTATCCCAAACCCACACCTCTCTATCCCAAACCCACAACCCTCTATCCCAAACCCACACCCCTCTGTCCCAAACCACACCCCTCTATCCCAAACCCACACCTCTCTATCCCAAACCCACACCCCTCTATCCCAAACTCACAACCCTCTATCCCAAACCCACACCCCTCTATCCCAAACCCACACCCCTCTATCCCAAACCCACACCCCTCTGTACCAAACCCACACCCCTCTGTCCCAAACCACACCCCTCTATCCCAAACCACACCCCTCTGTCCCAAACCACACCCCTCTATCCCAAACCCACACCCCTCTGTACCAAACCCACACCCCTCTGTCCCAAATCACACCTTCCTGTCCCAAACCACACCCCTCCATCCCAAACCACACCCCTCTATCCCAAACCACACCCGTCTGTCCCAAACCACACCTCTCTATCCCAAACCACACCCCTCTATCCCAAACCACACCCCTCTGTCCCAAACCACACCCCTCTATCCCAAACCCACACCCCTCTATCCCAAACCCACACCCCTCTGTCCCAAATCACACCTTCCTGTCCCAAACCACACCTCTCTATCCCAAACCACACCCCTCTATCCCAAACCACACCCCTCTGTCCCAAACCACACCCCTCTGTCCCAAACCACACCCCTCTATCCCAAACCACACCCCTCTATCCCAAACCCACAACCCTCTATCCCAAACCCACACCCCTCTGTACCAAACCCACACCCCTCTGTACCAAACCACACCCCTCTATCCCAAACCACACCCCTCTATCCCAAACCACACCTCTCTATCCCAAACCCACACCTTCCTGTCCCAAACCACACCCCTCTATCCCAAACCACACCCCTCTATCCCAAACCACACCCCTCTATCCCAAACCACACCCCTCTGTCCAAAACCACGCCCCTCTGTCCCAAACCCACACCCCTCTGTCCCAAACCACACCCCTCTGTCCCAAACCCACACCTCTGTCCCAAACCCACACCCCTCTGACCCAAACCCACAACCCTCTGTCCCAAACCCACACCTCTGTCCCAAACCACACTCCTCTATCCCAAACCCACACCCCTCTGTCCCAAACCACACCCCTCAATTCTAAACCATCTCCCTCTGTCCCAAATCTCAGTCCCTGCCCCTGTTGAATCAAAGGTCAATCCACTGGGCTAGATTTTCCCTAACGGGTGGGAAAGGGAGGTTGGGAGTGTTTTCAGGTCCTGAATCCGCACCCCCCCCCTCCACCTCGGAACTTTCTGGAGAGGGGTTCCCAATCCAGTGAAGAGTGGCAGCAGAAGATTTCCAGCTTGAGATGAGCAGATGAATAACAGAGAGTGGCAGCATCCTTTCCCCAGGTTTTTATAAAACTGAAAATGGCAGAGAAGTTTGTAAAATGGTGCAAAAACAAGTCTCTTAAACCGAATGAGAACAAGACAAAAGAATGAGTTATAGACTTTAGGAAAAAGCCAGTTAATGATATTGTTCCTGCAAAGATTCATGATGTGGACATTAAATTGGTACGAACAAGTATTGGGTTTCAAAGCTAATGATAAGATGAATTGACGGGAACAGTGAACAGATGTGTGGCCAAGGATTATATGATTACACTATCCCAGAACATGAAAATCTTTTCCTGTAGACCCTACAATCATGAAACTCTTCTATACGGCTGTAGTGGAGAGCACTGTCCTTTCTTGGCATCTCCACCTGGTACCGTTGTCTTAGGGAAACAGACTCTTTATGCGCACAGAGATTATTGAACCAGGCAGGAAGGGTATTTGGCGAGTGGTTCTTTCTTGACGAAATATGCTCTTGAAGAATTTTGATGGAAGTAAAGATTGTCACGGACAGTGAGAATCGGTGTTACTGCTGGCTGCGTTCAGAGAAAAGGCTACAATCCTTCCGATGCAGGATAAATCATTTCCTGAACTCATTTGTGTCCTTCTCATTAGAACTTTTAACTGGAGTTTGATGTATGCATGAGAATGTGCACTCAGGGCAGGATTCATTGATTATTTGAAGGCACTGGAATAGTTTTTAATCATATTTTAAGTAATGTTAGATCTATGTGATAGGGTTATTTTCTTACTCTTATTGTTATCATTCATTTACACAATTTTTTTAACGAACCAGCAATGTACCCAAAATGAATTTCCACCCGGGCAATAACATGAAATTGGATTGTGTTGAATTATTAAAAATGGCTCTTGCAGCCAGACCACCACAGGACGAGGGGGGAGACAAGCCCCTCTACAGGGCACCATGTGGCCGCTTTCACACCCAGGCACACAGGGGGAGGGGGGGCTTCTAGGCCTGCCGAGACCGCTGGCCCCTAGCCTGCTGCTGAGTGCCCACCTCCAGGCACCTAGACTGGCACCAGCTGGTGTGGGAAGCTGGAGGCCAACTGGAAAATCACAAGTCAGCACCATATAATTGAACGTATTAGGCGCTTAATGAGACTAATCAACTACCGGCGGTGCGGGGGGCTATTAGACCTGCCAGTCCTGATCCTGCCTCTGCTAAAGTGGCCCAGGCCTGAAACAATGTCGGGAAACTGGCACGCTGTCTGGCACAGGTATTTTTGGGCCCCATCCACCTACATTCCTCCCCCCCCCCACCCCCCCCAAGCTAAGGAGCCTGAAAATTCAGCGCACCCTATTTACTGGTCTCCTAGGCCATGCCAGTGTTGGTTCCACTAGGTGGCAGGTGCATTCCTCCATCACCCAGTTGGAGTGAAATTTCCCCAGTATCCTCTTTCATTACTGAGCTGTTGTCCTGGAGGTTTCTTCATTTGTTTATGATCCAGTAGCTCTTTAGTAACCAGCTCATCCACTCTCTTCATCATTTCAGACACTTAGGGCAGAACCTGCCACGCCCACTGGCGTTGGTGGTGTTGGGAAGCGTGAGCGGACAATACGGCGAGAAGGAGAAATCGGTTTCATGATGTTATGGAACCAGTTTGCTATCGTTCGCTCTGCCCGACAATGGCGGGCCGTGTTTCCTGCTTCAGACATCAAGAACCTTGATGAAATACATCTGCACTTCATTATAAACACAGCTCGCCGGAATCACCACACCCACCCACCCACCACCACCCACCCCCCTCCAAAGCCCACCTAGATTATCCGAGCACATCAGTGTGATTGCACTCCAATGTGTTTCACAACAGTATAAATAAGGCATGCACTTGGTGGGCTGCACCCTTGCCGAGAACTCGGAGGTGAGTGCACAATAACATTGCACAGTGTTCGCAAGGGTCGCCTGTTGAATTTCAAGGTTGAGGCATGTTGGTAAGTTGGGGGGGGTGGGGGTGCAAGGACTGCCCTGCAGTTGATGGTGGTGCACAAGCACATGCAGGGGGTAGTGGGTGGGGGGAGTGGCCACACATTAGGGAAACCTGGTATAAAGTGACCATTCCTCTGCAGCTGAGACAGTTCAGGCACAGCCACATTGATAGGATTGGAGTCGGTCCTCCAGCTTCTCTGCCCATTCAAGTAATGCAGAGGCATCAAAGTGCCAAGTGCTCCAGAGCTTTTCACCCCTCAGACACAAGCTGCAAGCCAATGAGAGTTTTAGTGAACTACAGAACGTTGTACAATCTCTTTGCTAAATCTGGCCCTGGAGCAGTCGCTGGTGGAGGCACTCACAGCCCCTTGCAATGTCATCATCCCGGTTTGGAATAGTCTCCCAAAATGGTTCAAGTTAACAGTGCAGCCTTGCAGCGCGGGTTAGGAGAATGTCTGTACCTGAGCTGAGAGCACAGCCTGCAGCCCAGTGGGTGAAGCTGCTGCCAATCGGTCGGGTGGAGTGGGACGGAGGTGGGTGTTGTTTCGGGCAGCCATGCAGAGCGCTAAACTCTGGCCATCCCAGTAGTGGCCAGCACTGTCCGGGAAGCATTAAGGGGCCTTCAGACTTAACCTGGACAGGTTCTTAGTAAACCCAAGCTAACCTGCACATGTCTCTTTCATCCTGCAGGAGGATTACATCAGGAGCATGGAGCCTGGTGAACTAGCTGTATGCCTCATGGTGTAGAGACAGCGTAGAGGGAGAAGAGAGTGATGGAGGTGTCTGGCTGTTCAGAGGGAGGAGCAGCACCCTCAGGAAGAAGGGGTGGCTGGGGCTGTCGCACACACCGTTAAAGAGCCACAGCGAGCTGTCACTGGTCAGCGCTGAGCTAGACCCAGGGTCTATAGACACCACCTTTCATTGCTGCAGATGACCAAGAATGAGTGTCGCTGAAGACTGCGCATGTCTAGGGATCTGGTCAGTCACATCTGCCACCTGCTGCAGGATTTGGCACCACAGGGATATGGAGGGCATCCACTGCCAGTGGCCGTGAAAGTGACCACAGTGCTCAATTTTATGCCAGTGGCTCCTTTCAGGACTCCACAGGTGACCTCTGTGGGATTTCACAAGCATCCATCCATCCATGAGGTCACAGGCACCATATTCACGAGGGCACACAGAACCCGGGCAGCCAGGATACAAGAGCGATTAGATTCACCCAGATCTCGGGTTTCCCACAGGTGCAGAGGGCCATTGACTGCACCCATGTGGCGCTCAGGTCTCCATCGCTACGCACGGTCAACTATGTCAACCCCAGGGGCTTCCACTCACTGAACCTGCAGCTGGTGTGTGACCACCACAAACACATCCTGCAGGTCTGCGCACGGTTTCCAGGGAGTGTCCATGATTCCTACATCATCAGTCGGTCACAGATCCCTGACATCTTCTAGGGTCCACAGAAGCTGCAGGGTTGGCTCCTCGAGGACAAGGGCCACCCACAGAGGCTGTGGCTGATGACACCCGTGTGGGGGCCTCAGACTGCAGCAGAGCGACGCTATGATGAGGCTCATGCAGCAACTCACAACTTGGTGGAACAGACCATCGGGATGCTGAAGATGAGGTTCCGGTGCCTGGACCGGTCTGGTGGAGCCCTGCAATACAGTCCGCAGAGGGTGTCACACATCATCGTCGTCTGCTGTGCCCTTTACAACCTGGCGCTGCAATGGGGAGAGGAGCTGGCTGAGGAGGAGATGGAAGAGCTGGAGGTCTCCTCCGATGAGGAGGACAATGGACAGGGATGAGGCTGAGGAGGTCCTTGAAGGCAATGATGGTGGTGATGAGGCCATCGTACTGGCCCACGAGGGTGTTGCGCTCAGGAGACCCTCATAGCTGCTAGATTCGCAGAGGATGAGGAGACTCATTGATCCTCATATTGTATCTGTGAATGTTTGACGTTCATGGTCTTCATTAGAGTTTTTAATTCCAGATTTTTTATTGAATTCAAATGCCACCATCTGCCTTGACGAGATTCGAGCCTGAGTCCCCAGAGCATTACCCTGGGTCTCTGTTAAGTAGTCCAGTGACAATATCACTACACCACCGCCTCACATCTGAGTGACACGAACACTGCTTATCAGAACAAGGAGCTATAGGCAGGGAGACATTCTTGGGAGTTTATTTACAATAGTAAACATTGTGTACAAGTGATTAACACCCGTGCCCTGGCTGTGCAACTTCATCATCTTAACTATCCTAACCCTGCCACTACGCCTTGGTGCTCCCAGGGCATCCACAGTGGAGGTGGGGGCAGCCTGCTGACTGCGACGCTCTGCCCGTGACGACTTTGGCATCCTCTGGAGGGCCGAGACCCGGAGGGCCCTGGCCTACTTTTGGGTCCTGCTGTGTGGCAGTGGCACCCTCCTCGGCCTGTGAAGCTGGATCTGCGGAGGTCACAGGAAGAGGGGATTTGGATGGTCTGGACACTCCTGGAGACACCTGAGTGGATGGCCCCGGAGTGTGCACCTGCTGATCCTCCTCCCTATGGGTGCCCGAGGGCCCTTGGCTGACTCCTTGAGAGGGGGGAGCTGGAGTAAGATTGAGCTGCCTGACACCTCTCTCATGTACACTCCGTAGAGGCCAATTATGGCATCATCAATGGAGTTGAGCCTGTGCAGCAGTGCAGGAATGATGTCCTGCACCATGGTCTCCATGGTGGCCACCATCCTACCAGTGTTGACCTTGGTGCGTTGGCAATGCTGGCGCTATCACCTCAGCCTGAAAGCGGACGGACTCCTCCATCGTGCCTTGCAATCTGAGGAGTGCAGCGGACATCCCTTCCTGATGTTCCCGAGCTTGCCTTTGCAACTCCAGCAACTGTGACATGACCGAGTCCAGAGGCTCCTCATCTGACTCGGACTCAGCAACATTCTGGCCTCCGGCAGTCCTCCGAGTGCTGGAGACTAGGGAAGTCCCTGCCCCCGCCTGCTGTGGATCAGACAGTGCGATGTGCTCACCAGGTTGTGATCCCGAGGCTACTTTAGAACTAGGTCCCACCGAGGTGTGTGTATCTGCGCTGGTGGAGGGTGTGGGAGCGCTGTGACAGGACTTCAATGAAGATGCCTTCAAATTCCTCTTCAGAGGTTTTTTTGGGACTTGATTGGAGGTCCTGGGTCATGGACTCTGTCATCTGTCTCCCAGATGTGCCTGAGAAAGCAAGGGGAGATAATTAGTGTTTGGCAGTGGCCTGTGAAAGAGGACACATCACTCACAGCATGGTTATCTGATGGATGTTGCACTGCTGGATCCTCACTTGGTACAGCAGCACCGACCTCACTGTAAGGACAGGACTGGTCCTGGTCATCGCCGGCCAGCCGGATGGCTCTGTTTTCAAAGTCCATGAGGACCTTGATTTCAGGCATTTCTCCACCAGCCTGCGACCTCTCCCTGTTGGTGTGTGCGAGCTTGTCCTGCATGAATACAGATGGAGGGAGTGTAAGCAGGATGCCTGTCAGGCCAGATGATTAGTATGCCGGGCATGCGTAGGCAGTGAATGGTCCCATGGACAGGATGAGGACAATGAAGGTGTGTGTGAGAGAGTGAATGGTCATGTTCCTTGAACCAGCAGTGAGTGAGGGCCCTGTGGGTGTGTGATGGGTTTGTGAGTGTGAGAGTTGAGAGTGAAGAGAAGAGTGACTTACCCTGGCAAAATGGATGAGATCATTCATCCTTTTTCAGCACTGAGCGGCTGTCCTCTTTTGCAGGGCATTGGCACTGTCACCACCTCCCAAGGTAGATTAGTGACGTTGCTGCCCCTCCTGTGGCCAGAGCTGGGGTCGAGGACATCACGGCGAGCCTCCACAGCATCCAAAAGGCTCTCAAGGGACGCGTCATTAAACCGGGGTGGGGGTGGGGGGGGGGGCCTGGAGTCTTCTTGCCTAATGGGGCCACATCTTCTGTGCAGCAGTCCTGAGCTGGGTGCACTGAGAGGTGAGTGCGCAGCTGCACTTTAAATATAGTGCCCAGCGTGAGGAAGCGGTGAGATGACAGCTCTGCCTTAAAAATATTCAAAGGCTCTGCATCCAGTATCTTTTGAGGAAAAGAGTTCCAAAGACTCACAACCCTCTGAGTGAAAAAAATTCTCCTCATTTCTGTCTTAAATGAGCAACCTCTTATTTTTAAAACCCCTAGTTCTGGATTCTCCCACAAGAGGAAACATCCTCTCTACATCCACCCTGTCAAGACCCCTCAGGATTTTAAAGGTTTCAATTAAATCACCAACTTTTCCTCATAGGACAACACGCACATTCCTGGTATTAGTCTAGTAAACCTTCTCTGAACTGCTTCTAATGCATTTACATCTTTCCTTAAATAAGGAGACCAATACTGTACACAATACTCCAGATGTGGTCTCACCAATGTCCTGTACAACTGAAGCATAACCTCCCTACTTTTGTATTCAATTCCCCTCACAATACATGACAATATTCTATTAGCTTTCCTAATTACCTGCTGTATCTGCATACTAACTCTTTGTGATTCATGCACTAGGACACCCAGATCCCTCTGAGTCTCAGAGCTCTGAAATCTATCACCACTTAGATAATAAGCTTCTCTTTTATTCTTCCTGCCAAAATGAACAATTTCACATTTGCCCACATTATATTCCATTTGCCAGATCTTTGCCCACTCACTTTGTACCCTCCTTATGTCCTCTTCACAATTTACTTTCCTACCTATCTTTGTGTTGCCAGCAAATTTAGCCACCATTCCTTCAGTCCCTTCATCCAAATCATTTATATAAATTGTAAAAAAGTTGAGGCCCCAGCGCTGATCCCTGTGACACACCACTCATCAGATCCTGCCAACTAGAAAAAGACCCATTTATGCCAACTCTGCTTCCTGTTAGCTAGCCAATCTTCTATCCATGACAATATGTTACCCTCTACACCACGAGCTTTCATTTTCCACAATAACCTTCTGTGTGGCACTTTATCAAATACCTTTTGGAAATCTAAGTACAGCACATCCACTGGTTTCCCTTTATCCACAGCAAATGTGAGTCCTTCAAAGAATTCCAATAAATTGGTTAAACAAAACCACGTTGACTCTGCCTGATTGCCTTGAATTTTGCTGTAACATCTTTAACTATAGCTTTATAGGATAGATATAAAATATTTCCACTGGTGGGACGAATCCAGGACAAGGGGCCATAATCTTAAAATTAGAACGAGGCTGTTCAGAAGTGAAATTTAGAAGCACTTTGTCACACAAAGGGTGATGGAAATCTGGAATTCTCTCCTCCCAAAAAGGGCTCGGTTGGAGCTTTAAAGATTGAGATTGATGGATTTTTGTTAGCTAAGGTCACCAAGGACCTGGAGCAAAGACATGCTGATTGAATGGGGATGCAAGTTCGAGGGGCTAGAACATCTGCTATGAATAAGGAGACCAGTACTGTACACAATACTCAAGATGTGATCTCACCAGTATCCTGTACAACTGAAGCATAACTTCCCTATGATGCTATGTACATCACTATTCTCTAACAATTACGGTCACACTCTCTAGGAATGGCTAAACAAATCCTGCTCCTCTATTGGTCGATGATAAGTAGTAATTTTTGCTTCTGAATTTAATTGGCACGGTTGCAAAATTTGCAAATGGGCTATTTTTATCTCGGTAATACAGAAATCTTCATGCAGGCTTAACGTTCTTTGGCAAATCAACTATGCATTCATCAGAATTCAATTATAATTAAGCTGGGAGAATACAAAGCGACAGAGCTACACTTCCTTAAATTAATCAGACTAGTAATCGTCATTCTCAGTGACAGATATATTAGTTAATCAGTGACATAGATTAAACCCCTTTTCTTTCAGTTAACTATTGTCCCATCGATTATCTTAATTCCGGGGAGTGGAATGAAGATTGCAGTTTATACAGTATCCTGATCAAGACACAGCGCCTCACTGAGAGAAAACAAACTTATCAACTCTTCCACATATAAGACCATTATTAAGATGAATGAAGTCATCAATTATTCAGGGTTGCTCGATGGCAGTTTGTGAAATAAAATTTTTAAAAAAATCCATGCAATTACAGTTCAATTTCAGATCGCTTAATTAATCACGGGTAAAACACAAGAGGTGCTTTATGACCGTGATACTATCGCCTTCAGATGTGCCTGACAGCATAGACAGACCTTCTGAAGTGAGTAATTGGCCCGTTTGAAACACAATCCGGCTCGATTTTGATAACTGAAGCCTCTGCAGGGACAATTGTCTGATTCATCACCGATTTGTGGGGAGGGAGAATTGATCATTCAATAGGAAGTGGTGTACTTTTGATTTTTTAGAACTAATGCCATAGACAATGATAATTTTTTTCCAAAGAAACATTACTTATTGATTGTTCTAACCTCAGTATCTCGTTTGGCTTCTAAGCTGTGCCTTGGAAATAACCTCAGCAGGAGTCCTATCGCTTCCGGAGAATCTTCGAAACTGATCTGGACAGGCACCGTGTGTCACTGGGCTGCTGACTCTCAACTCCAGGTCAGGCTGAGCTGTTCACTGTGCAGATCGGGATCATTGATAAGGCATTCCTGTCAGGGGTGAGACCAACGGGAAGCTCCAGGGCTGGCATGCGCGTGTGGATGAGAGGAAGAAAGAACCATTGACCAAGATGTTCTGAAGCAATTTGGGGCTAAGGAAATGTATTTGAAGTGTAGTCACTCTATGTACAATTATTTTGACAGAAATCCAACCTGTGAAATATCACCACACTAACTGTGTCCAAACCTCTCACAACAACTGTCAACAGAAGACAGATTTCACTAATTAACTTTTATTCTTGGGATAATGATATCCTATCCCTGAGGCAGAGTATTTGTTGTGGGCTATTACTAACATGGCCTGCACCTCCCCTTGCTTTTTTTCCTCACTCACGGGATGTGGGTGTCGCTGGCTGGACCAGCATTTATTGTCCATCCCTTATTGCCCTTGAGAAGGTGGTGGTGAGCTGCCTTCTTGAACAGCTGCAGTCCATGTGGTGTAGGTACATCCACAGTGCTGTTAGGGAGGGAGTTCCAGGATTTTGACCCAGTGACAGTGAAGGAACGGCGATGTATTTCCAAGTCAGGATGGTGGTGACTTGGAGGGGAACTTCCAGGTGGTGGTGTTCCCATCTATCTGCTGCCCTTGTCCTTCTCGGTGGTAGTGGCTGTGGGTTTGGAGGGTGCTGTCTAACTTGGTGAGTTGCTGCAGTACATCTTGTAGATGGTACACACTGCTGCTACTGTGCGTCACTGGGGGTAGGATTGGGTGATTGTCTTATTTCCAACAAATATTATGTTTGTTACTGCAGTTTGAGGAGAGCACATTGCTCATCTCTGATAAAAACAAAACACTGCGGATGCACTTTACAGCCTTCCTGACTGAATATTGAATTCAACAACTTTAGGTCTTGAACTCCGTCCTCCATCCCCAGCCCCTTTCTGTTTCTTCCCCCTTCCTTTGGTTTTTTCCAATAAATTATATAGATTTTTCTTTTCCCACCTATTTCCATTATTTAAAAATATTTTTAAATCTTTTATGCTCCCCTCACCCCCACTAGAGCTGTACCTTGAGTGCCCTACCATCCATTCTTAATTAGCACATTCGTTTAGATAATATCACCAACTTCAACACCTATGTGTTCTTTTGTTCTGTTGTCTGTGACATCTTTTGATGATCTGCTTCTATCACTGCTTGTTTGTCCCTACAACCACACCCCCCCTCCACTTCTCTCTCTCTATCTCTCCACCCCCCCACACACCTTAAACCAGCTTATATTTCACCCCTCTCCTTGGATTCACCCAGTTCTGTCGAAGGGTCATGAGGACTCGAAACGTCAACTCTTTTCTTCTCCGCCGATGCTGCCGGACCTGCTGAGTTTTTCCCAGGTAATTCTGTTTTTGTTTTGCTCATATCTGCCCTGATAGACGCTTAAGAGTCAGTAATCTTTTCCTGTGTCATCCACCTCCCTTTCCTCTTTTAAGAAGCTCCTACCATTTCAGGGGGCAGTAGTAGCTTAGTGGTAATGTCACCGGATGAGCAATCTGGAGACCCAGGCTAATGCCCTAGAAGAAGGTTATCTCCGTTTCTCTCTCCACAGATGCTGCCAGACCTGCTGAGTTTTTCCAGCATTTTTTGTTTTGTTTCAGATTTTCAGCATCTGCAGTATTTTGCTTTTACCTTAATGCTCTCAGGATCTGGGCTCAAATCTCAACATGGCAGCTGGTGGAATGGAGAGCTGTGACTAGTGGTGTTCCGCAGGGATCAGTGCTGGGACCTTTGCTGTTTGTAGTGCACGTAAATGATTTGGAGGAAAATGTAACAGGGCTAATTAGTAAGCTCGCAGACGACACTAAGGTTGGAGGAGTTGCAGATAGTGAAGAGGATTGTCAAAGGATACAACGGGATATAGATCGGTTGGAGACTTGGGCGGAGGTGTGGCAGATGGGTTAATCCAGACAAATGCGAGGTAATGCATTTTGGAAGGTCTAATACAGGTAGGGATTATACAGTAAATGGCAGAACCCTTAAGTGCATCTACGGACAGAGGGATCTGGGTGTACAGGTCCACAGGTTACTGAAAGTGGCCACGCAGGTGGATAAGGTAGTCAGGAAGGCATATGGCATGCTTGCCTTCGTTGGCAGGGGTATTGAGTATAAAAGCTGGGAAGTCATGCTGCAGCTGTATAGAATCTTGGTTAGGCCACACTTGGAATATTGCGTACAATTCTGGTCACCACATTACCAGAAGGATATGGAGGCGTTGGAGAGGGTGCAGAGGAGGTTTACCAGGATGCTGTCTGGTCTGGAGGTTATTAGCTATGAGGAGATGTTGGAGAAACTCGGATTGTTCTCACTACAGTGATGGAGATTGATGGGCAACTTGATAGAAGTTTACAAAATTATGAGTGGCATGGACAGAGTAGATAGTCAGAAGCTTTTTCCCAGGGTGGAAGAGTCAATTACTAAGGGACATAGATTTAAGGTGAGAGGACAAAACTATAGAGGAGATGTGCGGGGCAAGTTTTTTATGCAGAGGGTAGTGAATGTCTGGAATTCGGTGCCAGAGGAGGTGGTGGAAGCAGGTACGATAGTGGTGTTTAAGACGCAGCTTGACAAATACATGAATAGGATGGGAATAGAGGGATACGGACCCTGGAAGTACAAAATGTTTTAGTTTGACAGACAATTTGATCAGTGCAGGCTTGGAGGGCCGAAGGGCCTGTTCCTGTGCTGTACTTTTCTTTGTTCTTTGTTCTTAAGTTCAATAAATAAAACTGATTAAAAATTAATGTCAGTAATGGTGACCATGAAACCATGTTGATTGTCATAAAAACCCAGCTGGTTCACTAGTATCTTTCAGGGAAGGAAATCTGCCAATCTTACCTGGTCTGGTCTACATGTGACTCCAGACCCACAGGAATGTGGTTGACTCTGAAATGGCCGAACAAGCCACTCAGTTTTATTAAACCACTACAGAAATGTCAATAAGGAATGAAACTGGACGCAGCACCTGACAACGGCACACACAATCCTGTCAACCCTGCAAAGTTCTCCTTACTAACATCTGGGGGCTTGTGCCAAAATTGGGAGAGCTGTGTCACAGACTAGTCAAGCAACAGCCTGACAAAGTCATCCTCATGGAACCATATCTTACAGACAGCATCCCTGGTATCTCCTGTCCCACCGACAGGACAGACCCTGCAGAGGTGGGGGCACAGTGGTATACAGTCGGGAGGGAGTTGCCCTGGGAGTTCTCAACATCAACTCTGGCCCCCATGAAATCTCGTGGCATCAGGTCAAACATGGGCAAGGAAATCTCCTGCTGATTACCACATACCGCCCTCCCTCAGCTGATGAATCAGTGCTCCTCCATTTTGAACATAATTTGGAGGAAGCACTGAAGGTGGCAAAGGAACAGAATGTACATTGGGTGGGGGACTTCAACACCCATCACCAAGAGTGGCTCGGTAGCACCACCACTGACCAAGCTGGCCAAGTCCTAAAGGACATAATTGCTAGACTGGGTCTGCAGCAGGTAGTGAGGGAACCAACAAGAGGAAAAAGTATACATGACCTCATCCTCATTAATATACCTGTTGCAGATGCATCTGTCCATGACAGTATCGGTAGGAGTGACAACCACACTGTCGTTGTGGAAACAAAGTCCCATCTTCACTGTGACAATAACCTCCATCAAGCATGTAGCACTACCACCATGCTAAATGGGATAAATTTCAAACAGATCTGGCAACTCAAAACTGGGCACCCATGAGGTGCTGTGGGCCATCAGCAGCAGCAGAATGCAATCTGTAACCTCAAAGCCAGGCATATCCCCCACTCTACCATTACCACCAAGACAGGAGATCAACCCCAGTTCAATGAAGAGTGCAGGAGGGCATGCCAGGAGCAGCACCAGGCATACCTAAAAATGAGGTGTCAACCTGGTGAAGCTATAACACAGGACTACTTGTGCGCTAAACAGCATAAAGCAGCAAGTGATAGACAGAGCTAAGCACAAACAAATCAGGTCTAAGCTCTGCAGTCCTGTCATGAACGATGGTGGACAATTAACTAACAGGAGGAGAAGGCTTCACAAATATCCCCATCCTCAATGATGGAGGAACCCAGCACATCAGTGCAAAAGTTAAGGCTGAAGCATTTGCTACAATCTTCAGCCAGAAGTGCCGAGTGGATGATCCATCTCGGCCTCCTCCGGAGGTTCCCAGCATCACAGATGCCAGTCTTCAGCCAATTTGATTCACTCCACATGATATCAGGAAACAGCTGAAGGCACTGGATACTGCAAAGACTATAGGTCCTGTCAACACTCCTGCAATTGTACTGAAGACTCCAGAACTAGCTGTGCCCCTAGCCAAGCTGTTCCAATACAACAACAACACTGGCATCTACCCAGCAATGTGGAAAATTGCCCAGGTATATCCGGCGCATAAAAATCCAACCCGGTGAATTAATGCTTCATCAGTCTACTCTCAATCATCAGCAAAGTGATAGAAGGGGTCATCAACAGAACTATGAAATGCCACTTACTCAGCAAACATTGCTCCCTGACGCTCAGTTTGGGTTCCGCCAGGACCAATCAGCTCCTGACCTCATTACAGCCTTGGTCCAAACATGGACAAAAGAGCTGAACTCCAGAGTGAGGTGAGGTGAGAGTAACTGCCCTTGACATCAAGGCAGCATTTGACCGAGTGTGGCATCAAGGAGCCCTAGCAAAACTGGAGTCAATGGGAATCAGGGAGAAAACTCTCCGCTGGTTGGAGTCATACCTAGCATAAAGGAAGATAGTTGTGGTTGTTGGAGGTCAATCATCTCAGCTCCAGGACATCACTGCAGGAGTTCCTCAGGGTAGTGTCCTCGGCCCAACCATCTTCAGCTGCTTCATCAATCACCTTCCCTCCATCATAAAGTCAGAAGTGGGATGTTCGCTGATGATTGCACAATGTTCAGCACCTTTTGTGACTCCTCAGAGACTGAAGCAGTCCATGTCCAAATGCAGATAGACCTGGATAATATTCAGCCTTGTGTTGATAAGAGGCAAGTAATATTCGCTCCAGACAAATGCCTTGTGAACATATGAATTAGGAGCAGGAATAGGCCACTCAGGTCTTTGAGCCTGCTCTGGAATTCAATTAGATCAGGGCTGATCTGATTGTAACTTCAACTCCACATTCCTGTCTACCCAAGGATGCAGTATTCATCTCCAGCAAGAGAGAATCTAACTATTGCCCCTTGGCATTCAATGGCATTACCATCACTGAATCCCTCTCTATCAACATCCTGGGGGTTACCATTGACCAGAAACTGAACTGGACTAGCCATATAAATGCTGTGGTTACAAGAGCAGGTCAGAGGTTGGAAATTCTGTGGCGAATAACTCATCTCCTGACTCCCCAAAACCTGTCCACCATCTACAAGGCACAAGTCAGGAGTGTGATGGAATACTCCCCACTTGTCTGGATGAGTGCAGCTCCCACAACACTCAAGAAGATCAACACCATCCAGGATAAAGCAGCCTGCTTGATCGGCACCCCTTCCACAAACATCCACCTCCCCCATCACTGATACACAATAGCAGCAGTGTGTACCATCTACAAGATACACTGCAACAACTCACCAAGGCTCCTTAGACAGCACCTTCCAAACCCACAACCTCTACCACCTAGAAGGACAAGGACAGCAGACACATGGGAACACCATCACCTGGAAGTTCCCATCCAAGTCACTCACCATCCTGACTTGGAAATATATCGGCCGTTCCTTCACTGTCGCTGGGTCAAAATTCTGGAACTCCTTCCCTAACAGCGCTGTGGGTGTACCTACACCACAGGGACTGCAGCGGCACAAGAAGACAGCTCACCATCACCTTCTCAAGGGCAACCAGGGATGGGCGACAAATGCTGCCCTAGCCAGTGATGCCCACATCCCATGAGAGAATAATATAAAACCCTCTGACCATTTCTTTTGGTCACCTGTCCAAATATGGCCTTATGTGGCTCAGTGTTAACGATTGTCTGGTGACTGCTCCTGTGAAGCACCTGGGGACGTTTTACTACATTAAAGGTCCTAAATAATAAAGCAAGTCATTGTTAGCGTTCAATTTGATGCTGGTTTTATTTCATAACGCGCAAAACAAAACGCGGAGCATGATCAGAGTCATGTTGTGGAAGCATTCCCCTTCTGTTTGCCTGCCATTGATAGAATAAAGGACACATGGGGCCTGTATCTTGCGCTCTCCAGACGCGCACGATCGGTGGGCCCGGAAGCAGAAACAAAATGCGCTTCTGGCCACGATGGGCGCCCGAACGTGATTTCACCCTGGCCGGCCAGTTAACGGGGCAGGCAGTGTGGAGCGTGCAGTGAGAAAGGCTCAGTGCTACGGGGGTGGGCGGGAAGAGGGCGGGCGCCAAGAAAAGTGATGGTGCGGGTGGGGCGTTTCTAACAAACCCCCTGGAGGCAGACAGCTGCTGCGGAGCTGTCTCAGGGAGCTGCAGACCTGGACAGATTAAATGAGAAAAAAATTGCAGCAAACTGTGTCTGCACAGCACTTTCAAGCACCTGACAGCGGAACTCAAAAAGCCTCAGTCCCCAGGCATCTTTTTTTATTATCTTTCACCCCGGACGTTTCATCCCAGCCTAGGTCAAGGTTGTAGCGAAAACATGAAAGCCGCCTGGCCAATTGGCCTGTGCTCCAACCGTGGAAGTGGACAGCCACATAAAATGGCTTTCAATAGACTCCTTAATGGGCTTAGATAAAAGCAAAATACTGCAGATGCTGGAACTCTGAAATAAAAACAGAAAATGCTGGGAAAACTCAGCAGGTCTGGCAGCATCTGTGGGGAGAGAAACAGAGTTAACGTTACGAGTCCGTATGACTCTTCTTTAGAACTGAAGAGAAGCACCTACTTTTGTAGGTTCAAGAAGGCAGTTCACCAACACCTTCTCTAGGGCAATTAGGGATGGGAAATAAATTATGGTCTTGCCAGTGATGCCCACATCCCAAGGGCAAATAAAAGGAAATATAGATTCAGAGTATGAACAAACGCTCCCCTTCTGCCAAATAATGGCACAGAAAACATAAATTAGAAACTGCTTCTCTTGCCTGGTCCTATTTGGGAGAAAATATGGCCACAAAATCTTGGGGTTGGATGTGGGTGTCATTGGCAAGGTTGCCCATCCCAAACTGCCCTTTAACTGAGTGGCTTGTTAGGCCATTTCAGAGGGCAGTTAACACTCAATCACATTTGCTGTGGGTTTGGAGTCACATGTAGGCCAGACCAGGTAAGGTTCCTACCCTAAAGGACATTAGTAAACCAGGTGGGTTTCTACAACAACTGATGACATTTTCATGGTCACTATTGTTGAGACTAGCTTTATAATTCCAGATTTATTAAATGGATTTGAATTCCACCAGCTGCTATGGTGGGATTTGAAGTCATGCCTTGCAGCTTTATGCCTGATACTTCTGGATTACCAGCCTAGTGACATTACCACTACACCACTGTCTTCCCTTAGGTTCAGATGTTGCTTACTGCCAACATTTAGAGAATAGAACATGAAATATTAGACTAGATCTCAATGGGAGAATATTTATGTCGATCATATTTTTTTCAAAAGAGTTGCTTGCATTTTACTATTCCAAAGCCAATTTATTAAACACAGAATGATTGTGTTATTTATCTGTTGACACTGAAATATGGTCACAATTTTAACAACACAAAAGCCTAAATGGGAGCTGAATAGATATTCATTTGAGGTTCACAGTAAGGTACAGACTCGCTGATATAATCTGGTGATGCCTTTATACAAAGCTAGAATAAAACACTGTAAAAACCGGCAAATAAATTGTCTTTTAACCTTCCAGATTTCGGAGATTCATTTAAAAGAAAAATGAATTATTACTTGCAAAATTGTGTCATTATGAATGTTTATTTTTTTATGAATGTCTATTTTTGTTTTGAATTATACAGTCAGGCCAATTCAATTTAAATTGGTGGGTTTATTCACTAGATGAAATAGACCAATTTTAAAATAGGATTACAGTTCAGTCGAAAACTCCCATCCTCGTTTGCAAACAGCCTCATTCGCCCATGACATACACTTATTGTGCAGTTTATTTAATTTATCAAAAAGACTTTAAAGAGTGGTACTCGGTGGGACAAAAAAATTCTTTTGTCAGTTTATATCTGCAGAATATTAGCTTAAATGGCAATTGGGATTGTTCATCGGACATGGAAAGGTGCACAATTTTACACAAAGGAGTGAAAAACGTAACATGCGATGTATTATTCTGCAACCAAACTGGATCTGCAGGTTGTGTGGCCTGTCCCTTTAAGGCTGCAAGCTCTAGTTCTCAGCGAAAATGTCCACCCTGAGGTCAGTTAGTTCTCCATAGGCGAGCATATCCCAGCGATCAGAAAATCCAACCTGGAATAATAGTATTTCCTTATATGTTAGCATTTTGAGTTGTGACATCCGAAGAGGAACAGGCAAATTCAATAAAATGGGGAGTGAGGTGGGGGGATGTGTGGCTGGTTGTGAGGTTTGGGGTTCCCCTATGCATACACAGCCAGTGCGGTGGTCCACATTCCCTACCTTCTTCCCAGCACATTCCCAGACCACAGGAGCCTTCCCGTCTTTGCCAAATTTTTTGTGCTTCACTGTCCCTATGCTACTCCACTTTAACCAGTTAAGCTTCCTCTAGACCAGGCTTTTGCTTCTTAAAGTGCCTCATTACCAACCCCCTTTTCCCTTGCACCATCGTTGTTGGCTGTCCCATGATTATAGGATGAAATCCACTCAGGGCTGTGAGTTTCTGCCATGGGTCCTCATGTGACTGAACTGACCGGTTCTCGACCTGCTGATCTTTGGGCAAATGGGGCAGGACATCCCAGGAGGCAGTGGGGTCCGGAATGCAGGATTTATTTCCTTTTCTTTCCTTCTCTGCCTCATCGTTAAGATGTTTGGCCTCAAAGCCTGATGCAGCTCGACGGACAAGTTGTCGTCATTTTGAACGACTGGTAACAAGCTCCTCCCAGTCATTGATGTCAAAAGCTGCCGCGCTTCAAGGAGAGCTTCAGAGTGCCTTTTCTTTGTCTTCCCCTGGACTGTTGGCCATTTGGGAATTGAGAGAAACTGACCTGGCAGGAGAGATGCTTTTCAATCATCCGGACACAGTGCCCATGCTATGGAAGTTGATTTTTCAGAATCAGTACTTGTGGAGCTGGCTTCAAGAAGGACACCAACATTTGTTCAACGGTCCTCCCATTGAATCCAGAGAATGTGGCAGAGGCATTGCTGATGGAATTTCTCTAGCGCTCTAATGTGTCACTGATACACAGTCCAGGTCTCACTGCAGTACAGCTGCTCTGTACACGAGGACTTTGGTTGACCTGTGGAAGTCTTTGTTGTCAAACACTCACTGCTGTAGTTTGTAGGAGGCTGAGCTGGTGCAGCTGACCGGGTGTTGGATCTCCTGGTCAGTGGCGGCGTTTTGAAAGAGGCAGCTGCTGAGGTATGGGACATGCTCAATATATCCCAGAGTCTCTCCTTCAATATATATGGGAGGTGGAAAATATGGCTGACCAGGTCTGGGTTGAGATATGAGTTTTGTGTTTGGCAACATTCAAGGACAGTTTCTTGTATGCAGAATTGAAGAGTTTGAGAGTAGCTTGCAAATCTGATGCAGTCATCCGCAAACTATAGACCATGTATGTCTATGTTGGTCAGTTTAGTTTTGACATGGAGGCGACCGAAGTTTGTGATCTTAACAGTGTGTGTCTAAAGAAATGATTGCACTTCAGGGCTGTATTTATTGGCCCTTTAAAAAAGTGGCCCTGAAATTGATGGAATGGCATCTCAGGCCATCTCAGGGTGAGCACCGTGAGTTGAACTACTTATCTGACCTATTAGATCGCCATATAATGATGGTGCAATTTTCCGGAAATGTGAACAGATAATGGCACAGCAAGGTCATGGTATATTGTGTCCAATGGTCCATTTCCTCAACCAATTAACTTTAAGGATAAAGTAACAGAACCAATGATAGAGAAGGAAAATGGATCAATTAGAATCAATTACAAAGTAGCACAAAGTGTTTACAGCCATTTGGCCCATTCATCCATGCCAGCATTTATGCTGCACAGGAGCCTCCTCCCTTCAACATAACCTTTTATTCCGTTCTCCCTCGTGTGCTTATCCAACTTCCCCTTAAATACATTAGAGACAGAAAGACAAACAAAGAGAGGGAAAGAGAGAGAACCGATTAAAAATGAGAGAGAAAAAGTAATGGAAAGGAAAAGTAAGAAAAGACATACCAACAAAACAGTGGATGAATAGAATATTGGAACTTGTGTGTGTTTGGGATTAATTGTATTGGCGCTTAAGAAGTTAATGAGTGAATGACAGAGTGGGTGGGTAAAATGTACATTCTTGACCCATGAAATGTAGAACCTGTATCCTCGTTCATCATGATCAGGGTCAAAGGAATTGCATTCATAAGAACACAGAAATCACTAAACAAAGAACACTAAGTTCCAACTAGTTCACCTTCTACTATCCTAATAGTCATATGATATGATAATGGAGTTGTTGATTAGTCACAGTGATCAATGTCTATCAATGAGTCTACAACAGAGCCAGACATGAGCCCCAGTGGGGAAAGCTGTGGGAACCATATGTCCAAAGTCATCTGTTTTTCCCTAGCACACTCCACTCAGCACACAGCAGGCCTCCGATTACTCAGATACAGGATCCCAAATTATTTCCTGGAAGAAATCTATTCCGTTCGCATTTCTGTGTGTCAAAACATCTCTGCGTCCTGCAAATGACTGACACTAATATGAGTGTGGGGGTGGCAAAAGTAGAACAAAACAACTGCCAAGAAAGATAAAATACTGGCAAAATGGTAAAAAAAAAGACCCTCTAGAAACAATTCATTAGCAGCAGGAGTGAGACATCCCAGTTTCATTCACCCCTTATCTGGGCCAGAGGGTAAGTACGATGTCAGGACTGTAAATCACACCATTAACAGGGCCCTTACGGCATTGAATACTAGCCCTAATTGGCTGTGCCAAGATTCATTCATATAACCCATGTAAGTTGAGAAACTTCATGAAGCGCAATTATTCTTAATGGGGAGGCTCATGGTGAGATGTTTTCTTTTGTTGTAAGGCTAACATCAACATGCTGAATGGGAAGTCCTAGTCTGAGCCTAGTCTGAAGAAGGGTCATATGGACTCGAAACGTTAACTCCGTTTCTCTCTCCACAGATGCTGCTAGACCTGCTGAGTTTTTCCAGCATTTTCTGTTTTTATTTCAGATTTCCAGCATCCATAGTTTTTTGCTTTTATATTAGGGAAGTTCTAGTGGTTGGGTAAATTGCAGCATGGACTGATAATAGTGACCACCGTGAACTCACCATTACTTTTCTCACATTCTGGACCACTGTGCTGCATTTATTCCCATATCAGAAAGTAAACTGACCTTGAATATAGTGCCATCCAATTAATGATGATCTAGATGTGGGGGAGGGAGTGGATAGGATATTGTACATTAACATAATCCATCATTTAGATGGATTATAAATTATTTCCCATGTTCTACAAAGTATTACAAGGTATTTACAGAACAGAAACAGGCCATTCAGCCCAATAGGTTGCTGTTGTTTTTACCTTTCCACACCAGCCTCCTCCCACCCTTCTTCATCTCACCCCATCAACATTACCTTATATTCTTGTCGCTCTCATGTATTTATCCAGCATTCCCTTAAATGTGTCTATACTATTCACCTCAACAGCTCCCTGTGGTAGCGAGGTCCACATTTCTAAACATTCTGGATAAAGAAGCTTCTCCTAAATTCCCTGCTGGATTTATGCAATTTCCACTGCACCCTTCTGGATCTTTTCCCTGCCCAGATGAAATTACATTGTTCCATAATTTGCCATGGTGAGATTTGAACTCTTGATCTTGGGGTTATAAGCCTAGTACCATAACCACTTGGCTATCATACCAGAACCCTCTGCTGGATTTATGAGTTGACTTGTTTTGGTCTACTCCATAAGTGGAAACATCTGCTCTGCATCTACCCAATCAAACCCCTTCAAAATTTTAAAGAATTCTATCAGTGAAGTCACCCCTGCCCCTCCCTTTTCTAGGGAAATGAGCCCCAGCAACGCCCCTCCATCACTAAGTAGCAGTTCAGTGATGACAGCAAACTCTAGTTCACTTGCTGAACTGTTACACCTGCAGTGCAACAGGAGTAAAGGTGACAATTGCCTCCATAGCATCGCCTCATACCCTCCTTCTGTAAAACATCACGCCCCACCCCAGCCATCTCATTTAAATAGACTCATTAAGGCAGCTAGCTTGTGAGGGCAAATAAGGCTGATAATAAAATAGAGCAAGTTAGAGTCACAGAGTAGATTCAGGCCAGTGGGAATGAATGATATTAATATACAGCTCTCTGCAATGGTAGAATGGCCAGAAGAAACAGTGCGTGTTGATGAGTACCTAACAGTCATGATTAATGGTTTTTCACTCACAACAGCTGTAATTTTAGTTGGTTTGATTGAGTACATTTTATGAGGCACACTTTCTAGCTCCTAACGCTTTACTGAAATATTACCTTTTCTCTCTCATTAAAACAAAAACGCCAGTAAACCTCAGCAAACTTTTTGTCAATGTAATTTATCACAACTTCCAACAGTCTATACAGATACAACTAACCTGCTGTTTCGTTGGGAAAATCAACTGCACCTAAGATGTTAAAAAAAGTGCTCTTGAAAAATTCATCTTTCTGTGATAAAAGCACTTTTTGAATTGTAAAACACCCCTCCATCCCTCTGCTAAAGGCACTGATCCCTGCTGAGGGAAAGGTTGCTGATGGCCAAGTAGAGTGAGTTTGCCCAAGTGAGTCTGGACCGGTGGCTAAGCCATGGGAGTACTGGGAGAGACCAATTCTGTCTTGACCCAATGTTCACAGGAGCCACAGGATAGGGAAACAGGGGTGACAAGGCCTACCCTATTTTTACTGTTGGCAGCCCAGAGCTCTGCTGAAGAATATTGAGATGTCTATATCCCTGGAAGCAGTTTGGAGAAGGTTTACCAGACTAATACCTGCAATGGGCTGGTTGTCTTGTGAGGAAAGGTTAGACAGGCTAGGCTTGTATCCGCTGGAGTTTAGAAGAGTAAGAGGTGACTTGATTGAAACATATAAAATCCTGAGGGGTTGTGACAGTGTGCATGTGGAGAGAATGGATTTCCGCTAGAACTTGGCTCACTGTTCAAAAATAAGGAGTCATCCATTTAAAACGGAGATGAGGTGCAATTTTTTCTCTGAGGGTCATGAGCCTTTGGAACTTTCTTCCCTTGAAGTAGAAGCAGAGCCTTTGAATATTTTTAAGGCAGAGGTGGATAGATTCTTGGCAAGCAAGGGAGTGATAGGTTATCGGCGGTAGGCGGGATGCAGATTTGAGGTTATTATCAGATCAGCCATAATCCTATTAAATGGCAGAGCAGGTTCGAGGGGCTGAATGGCCTGCATCTGCTTCTTGTTCATACATTCGTATCACTGGAAACTACTTTGAAATTGTTCTCCTTTGAGTAGAAAAAGTTAACAGGGGGATTTAACACAAGTATTCAAGTTGACAAAGGTCCTTAATAGAATAACTAAGGAACAATTGTTTCCAGGGGACACAGATTTAAGGTAACTGGCGGAGGAACCATAGTGAACATGAGGTGAACTGTTTTTATGCAGTGAGTTATGATCATCTGGAATGCACTGTCTGAAAGGGTGGTGGAGGCAGATTCAATAGATGTTTTCAAAAGGAAATTGGATAGAAGCTTGAAGAGCAGAAAATTGCAGTGCAACGGAGAAAGAGGGTGGAATCTTCCAGTCCCACCAGCAGTGGAAAGCTTGGCAAGTAGGGGAACTTAATTTGGCCAGGGGCCAAAGGTCAGCTTCCTGACGGTGGGATAACCTTTAGAATTAGGTTCTTGGGACTGTCACGATGATGTGATGTGTGCATGCATGATATTAGTCATTAATCCCCTTGGCTGATCAAATATATATTGAGCTTCTTTAAAGGTACTTTTAAAAAGAAAGCACAGACACTGATTTAAGATAGCTGTCACAGATCACCTGGTATTGCCAATTAGCCAGTTTCTGGGAGTTCCCAATGTGAATCATAATTAAGACATGGCAAGACATCCCCCTCTGGAATTTCACACATGTTGATGTCAAAACCTACTTCAAAAGACAAACTGAAACAGTACTGAACCTCACCATTCTCATTTCTATAAAACTACCTTTCAAGCAGAGACAGAAAGTCCACCAGGGCAATGCTTATTGAGAAATGTTCTTCCTGTCTCATCAAGTTCTAGGATGGATCATTCAGGAGTTAATGGTCAGGACATTATAGAATCTAATCACATAGACCATAAAATAATAACCAAAGCCTGTCCAGATATCTGCTAATCAATTACCTTCTGAAATTATTATTGGGAGCAAGGTCATGTGACTAGAGAACCATCTTGAAAAGTCTTTTATTACAACACCCAAGCTGCTAAGCAGGAGTCTGGAAGAAATCTGCCAATGGAGCAGTAACACCATTTCTCTCTCCATTCTCAAATTCAAGACCCTATCTCTATTACAATTTGAAATCCAGCACAGAGATAGAGAATTGTCAAACAACAGGAACGTCAGGTGCAAAAATCATTGACTTTTGGAAAAGACGGATTATGTTTAAGAAAGAGACTATCACCAGAAATTGCAGTGTACATGGGCTTCAACTCCAGTGGAATTTCGAGACCACTGTGGAAAAATTCTGCAGCAGCCACAGGTGCCAGTGAAAGACTCATAAATAGTGAACCCAATTTTTTGCCTTTTATCGTTGAATTTTAATTTGTCTAAAAAGTAACCGGTATGACTTGTTATTCCGCATGCTTCTGTGTGTGTGCGTTGTGAAGGTCAGGACATGGGTTTACCTGTTTGAATATCTTTATATCTTTACCTGGGTGCGACTTTAGCTCAATTTAAAAAAAAACTAACCCTTTTGTGTTTTAAACTCAAGAGCACCTATCAGACTGGTTTCTTTGAAATCAGCACATAAATGGTTAAGCACAGACATTGAGTTAATACCTTCATCCTTATAAGTTCACAAGAAACCCTGTTATGGTCAGACCTGGGGTGGTAGAATAGGGAGCCATTTCACTCCTCCTCATGTAAGAGGATTTTAAAGGTGGGTTAAAGGGAGACTGCACTTCTTACTGAACAATGTCAGAAAGCAGGATAAGGAACATATCTTTTTATTTCTGTTGGACTGTTGTAAACAACATATCTTTTTATTTTCTGTTGGAGTGTGGATTGGGATTGCAATGGCTGCAGTTTGAGAGACATGTCCACTGGAACAGGATGAGAGATATATACAATGTTGCAGCCCTGGAACAGAGTGTGCCATGAAAGACAGGATGGTGCTAGAAAGGAGTCCTGGACCAAGGGAGCTGCCTGACGACAGCATTTTAATTGGCTCCTGACCAGGTGACCAGGGTTTTATGTGGTGGCCATGCAGCAGAAAGCTCCTGGCCTGCAAAGAGACAACATGTAAAATCTCTGTTCCTCATATCTCTATAATCTACCCTCTCTCTGAGGAAACTCCTGTAAAAAGGAAAAGCGTTAGAGACATTGAAAAGCAAATTCTCAACCAGTGAACTAAATACTGAAAGTGCTGGAAGACCACCTCGTGTCATCAACAAGAACTGAAAGGAATTTGGAAGACATCAATCAAAATCAACCCATCAAATCCTGTACTCCGGAATTGGTGCTATTGAATTGTTTTATCCCACCCTTAAAATCCATGTTTAGTGTGTCCTATGTGTCTTGTGTGTGTGTGTGTGTGTGTGTGTGTGTGTGCGCATGTGCGTGCGCGTGTGTGTGTATTTATGTGTGTGTGTGTGTATGTGTGTGCGTGTGGGTGCGTGTGTGTGTATATGTGTGTGTGTGCGCATATAAGGATTTAAGAAGGAGGTAGAGTTTAGGTTATAGTGTTAGAAGTTGGCAGTTCATATTTCTTTTGCCACTGGTTAACGACAGTTTGTTCAAAAAACAATTATTTACTTATTAACTTTACAAACCTGGTGCTCATATTCTGTTAACCTAAATTAAACAGTTAGGTAGAATTGGGGCAATCTGGTGGTTTGGTCAAATGTTTTTACATTTGCTAGGGGAGCAGTGGGGCTGGATATTACAGCGCACTATCCCCAGTGAGTGGTAACAGCACTTTTACCTGCATTAGCAAGTCATGAATAATCGTTAAAAGGCCCCCTCACCAGAATTAAGTTCCTTCACTAAAATTAAGTCCCTGCTAGAGAGAAATTAGAAGGTTAACATTTAAGTCTGTATATGGGTGGCATGCACCTGGTGAGCTTGACCTTTTCCATGTCTTTGGAACGAGTAGACGCTGCTTTGGCTGCCATGGTGACCACTCAGAAACCTCAGCCTCGAGATTCAGATCAGGTGCCTGCAGGACAAGCAGCACAATGGCTGGACACAAGAGGCAGGCTGAGGGTGGAAGGGGGAGGCTGTCAGGGGCAGGGAGGGAGGCAGCGAGGGTTCGGGAGGGTGCAGGTAGAGGTGGGATGGAGGGAAAGGCCTCGCTTGTTGGGTCTGGAGGTCCTGTATTTGGGTGAGGGAGGGGGTATCTGGGCAGGGATGATGGGAGAGAGATGGTCCTAGTGGGCGGGGTCAATGCTGTCCGTGGTGGGGTCCTGGGGGGTTGAATTGAGGGTACTGGCCAGTGAAGGGAACAGTTACAGTGATGGGAGGGAGTGAGATGCAGTAGGGTGGCAGGTTCAGGGTGGTAGTCTGGTAGGTGAAGGTTTCATTGGCAGATTAGGAAATGGTGCCTAGGATAATGGGAGGGGTCAGGGTGGGCATGGGGATGGTGACAAGTGTAGGCTCAGAGGGCACAGAAGATATGTGGAGGTGGATGTTAATAGGTGCAAGGGGGGAGGTTCAAGAATGGCAAAGGGGAGGGGAATGGTGATACTGGGTGCGTCAAGGGTAAAAGGGAGAAGTTGCTGGGTGACAGGGGAGGGTAGAAGGTGGTGGAGCGAGTCTGGAATGTGATGTGCACCTTTTTTTTATGTTCTCACCTGTCCAATGATGTCCCTCTGAAACTGATCCTTTGAAGTAGGAGGGGGTCTTTTCAGATAGATGTAGTTCAAGGTCAGCACAATTAACTAAAGGGACACCCTAGTAATTATGAAGCTACTGGATGTCAACCATGCTCACTGTGTTCTCCTCTCTGTGGGGAAGCCCACACAGCAGCAGGTTTGTTCCTGACTCACGGGTCTCATAACATCGAGATCCCAGTGAGGTGTGGAGCTGCTGTTCGTTCTGTGCCATTTGCCATCGGTGGCAGTCAGAGGCAGGGAGAGAGGGAGGGAAAGAGGGAGAGAGGGAGGGAGGTAGGTGCCTCCAGAGGGCACGGCTGGTGGACAGCAACAAGTTCCCGACTCTAAACTTCCATCCTCCTGGGTGAATGGTCAAGGCTGACAAGGACTTATGTTTAGTCTTTCGATGCTGCCAAGGAATGGTGCCTCTATAGAGTCGCGAGGGTAATGGAGACAAAGCTGAACGGTGTCAGAGGGAGGGTTCTCACATATGGCTCTCATCACCCTGGTCAAACAGCAATGTCTCCATGCACAGTCATGTATGAATGGAAGGAACACCCATCTCTGGTCCTCCAGGAGGTCCTTCACCTGGGAGGGTTGAGGTGGGGATGCCTGGAGTCCATTATAGAAGATTTAATAGCTGAGTACTTGGAAAACAATGGCAGAATCAGACAGAGTCAGCATGGATTTACGAAAGGGAAAGCATGCCTGACAAATCTACTGGGATGTTTCGAGGATGTAACTAGAAGAGTTGATGAGGGGGAGCCAGTGGATGTGGTTTATTTGGACTTTCAGAAGGCTTTCGACAAAGTCCCACATAAGAAATTGGTGTGTAAAACTAAGGTGCCTGGGATTGGGGGTAGTGTATTGAGATGGATAGAAAACTGGTTGGCAGACAGGAAACAAAGAGTAGGAATAAATGGGTCTTTTTCCAAATGGCAGGCAGTGACTAGTGGGGTACCATAGGGATTGATGTTGGGACCCAGTTATTCACAATATATATTAATGATTTGGATGAGGGAACTAAATGTAATATCTCCAAATTTGCAGATGACACAAAGCTGGGTGGGAGGGTGAGCTGTGAGGAGGATGCAGAGATGCTTCAGTGTGATTTGGACAAGCTGAGTGAGTGGGCAAATGCATGGCAGATGCAGTATAATGTGGATAAATGTGAGGTTATCCATTTTGGTGGCAAAAACAGGAATGCAGATTATTGTCTGAACGGCTATAAATTGAGAGAGGGGAATGTGCAACAAGACCTGGGTGTCCTTGTACACCCGTTGCTGAAGGTAAGCGTGCAGGTGCAGCAGGCGGTAAAGAAGGCAAATGGTATGTTGGCCTTCATAGCCAGAGGGTTCGCGTACAGGAACAGGGATGTCTTGATGCAATTGTACAGGGCCCTGGTGAGACCACACCTGGAATATTGTGTGTAGCTTTGGTCTCCTTATCTGAGGAAGGATGTACTTGCTATAGAGGGAGTGCAGCGAAGGTTTACCCGACTGATTCCTGGGATGGCGGGACTGACATATGAGGAGAGATTGAGTCGATTAGGATTATATTCGCTGGGGTTCAGAAGAATGATGGGGGATCTCATAGAAACCTACAAAATTCTAACACGACTAGACAGGGTAGATGCAGGAAGGATGTTCCCGATGGTGGGGGAGTCCAGAACCAGGGGTCACAGTCTGAGGATATGGGGTAGACCATTTAGGACTGAGATGAAGAGAAATTTCTTCACCCAGAGAGTGGTAAGCCTGTGGAATTCACTACCACAGAAAGTAGTTGAGGTCAAAACATTGTGTGTTTTCAAGATGGAGTTGGATATAGCTCTTGGGGGGAAAGGGAGCCGGCTATTGAGTTGGATGATCAGCCATTATCATAATGAATGACAGAGCAGGCTGGAAGGGCTGAATGGCCTAGTCCTGCTCCTAGTTTCCATGTTTCTATGTCTAGATGGACCCAGGCACAGGGCTTAGCACTGGCTTGCTGGCTCTGAGATGGAGGCAAACCTGAAAAGAAAGTGCTCACTAGAATGATTACCGCAATCCATTCACAGATCCACTGAGGCCTAGATGATACAGGCTCCAGGCAACCTTGCCTTTCTACTGGCTCTCGTCCAGATGAGGAGGAAGAGATACTGGCACAGATGGACCCTGGGCCAGGAGGAGCAATGGCCTGAGCAGTAAGAGGCATTGGGGCCTCAAGAAGGATGCTGGTGACCAGGGGCCAATGCAATGGTGAGCATTGGCCTGGCCATGGATATATGGCAGGCAGTGCAGCCCCAACAAGAGAGAATCCAACCATTGCCCCTTGATGTTCAATGGCATTACCATCGCTGAATTCCCCACTATCAACATCCTGGGGGTTACCGTTGAACTGGACTAGCCATATAAATACTGTGGCTACAAGAGCAGGTCAGAGGCTAGGAATCGCGCAACAAGTAACTCACCTCCTGACTCCCCAAAGCCTGTCCACCATCTACAAGGCACAAGTCAGGAGTGTGATGGAATACTCTCCACTTGCCTGGATGAGTGCAGCTCCCACAACACTCAAGAAGCTCAACACCATCCAGGACAAAGCAGCCCTGCTTAATTGGCATCACGACCACAAACATTCACGCCCTCCACCAACAACGCACAGTAACAGCAGTGTGTACCATCTACAAGATGCACTGCAATAACTCACCAAGCCTTCTTCGACAGCACCTTCCAAACCCACGACCACTACTATCTAGAAGGACAAGGGCAGCAGATAGGTAGGAACACCACCATCTGGAAGTTCCCCTCCAAGTCACTTACTATCCTGACTTGGAAATATATCGCCGTTCCTTCACTGTCGCTGGGTCAAAATCCTGGAACTCCCTCCCTAACAGCACTGTGGGTGTACCTACACCACATGGACTGCAGCGGTTCAAGAAGACACCTCACCACCACCTTCTCCAGGATAACTAGGGATAACTAGAGCAATAAATCCTGGCCCAGTCAGCGAAGGCCACATCCCACAAATGAATTTTAAAAAAAGCTACCTGCAGATGAGCGAGTGGCAATGCCGGAGGAGCCTTCGAATGTCTCGGACTGTGGTTGCTCATATCTACCAGCTTCTCCACAATGACCTGCAGCCACAAGGACTTGGAAGCAATCTCATGCTGGTAGTGTTAAAGGTCACCACTGAATAAACTCCTTCCAGGGCTCCATTGGTGGCCCATGCAGCATCTTCCAGCCAGTGTCACACAAGTGTCCTGGGAGGTGACAAATGCCCTGTTCAGGAGAGTGCACCAATTTGTCCAATTCCACCTGGATCCCAAAAGCCAGGCTGTAAGAGTGTTGGGTTTTGCAGCAATCTCACACACTCACAAGCCCATCACACACTCACTGGCATCTCACTCACTGCCAGCTCAAGGGACATCACCACTCACTCTCTCACACACACACCCTCACATCTCCATCTGGCCTCATCTCCTCTGGAGACTGCCTCCTTAGCCCTCACCCTCTCGAGGCCACTTGCACAGATCAACATGTGCCCCCCACACACACCCTGGGATACCCCCCTTCCCCAGTACAGCCCTCGCCCTGCAGCCTCTTCCCTTGCCTGAGGTCATTTATCCCCCTTCCCCAAGCAAGCCCCAGCCCTGCAGCCAAAAGCACCTTATGGCTGGTCTGGTAGGTAGAGTCTTACCCATGAGCCCCCCTAACAGTGATGTGGTGCTGCCTGTGAAGCCTGGATCTGATGACTGTGAGTGTTGCCCGAAGCAAGGTAGGCAAACAAACCTCGGAGTCCCGAGTGAAGTGCAGCTCGCCAGGTACACGTCACTTATATGCTGTTGTGAAACACGTTGGTGTGCAATCACCCTGACGTGGGCAGATGATCCACTATGGGAGGGATGATTCTGGTGGGCTGGCCTTATAATGATATGCAGATGTATTACAAAGAGATTCCCAATGTCCTATGGTGGTTATGTGGCCCACCGTCGACAGGATGAGCGGGCGATCGCAAACCGATTTTTGGCCTTCTCATCATATTGTCCACTCGCCTCGCTCAGCACGCCCAATGCCAGCGGGCACGGATGGTTCTGTCCCTCAGCTGTCACTTCCTCCGCCAGCTGTGGACTCACCTCTGTGATGTGCTCACCAGATTGTGACCCTGAACCTATTGTAAAACATGCACCCACTGAGGTGACAGTATCTGCTCGGGTGGAGGGTGCAGGTGAATCTCGTGATAGTGAATCCTCTGAGGCTTTGGAGGTATCCTCCTCAGAGGGTTTGGACATGGAGCTGTGGCTGGTCTTCATTGTCAGCCTCCCCCTTTTCTTGCTGCTACCTGGAATAGAGAAAAGGAAGAATTAGCGATTGACTGAACAGGCTCCTTAGTTAAATCAATGTCTTACTCTGTGGACACAGCTGACAACTGCAGGTTGGAGACATTCTCACTGGCTTTCTGGGGGAGACCAGAGTCTCTCCTTCAGCCACAGTCCTGCTCCTCCCCAAATAGCTCAGTGCCTCATCTTTGATTGGGGTGAGGACTCGAATGTCCAGAATGTCGCCTCTGGTCTTGGCCCACTCCCTCTTATTATGGGCGTTTTTCTCCTGCAGACAGACACAAGGATTGATTGTCACCCCGACGGGTGCATGAGCAGTTTAGGAGCATGCATGCCTATGTCAGCTGCTGAGCCCTCCCAAGTAAGCGATTAACAAGCAAGGTGTCCTGCAACTGGGATTGAGAGCATGAAGTGAGTGGCAAACATTCAGTGCACACGTCCCATCTGCTGCTGAGTCCTACAACCCAAACTCCTGCCCGACGTCACTCTGCACTCCCACCCCTACATTGCCTGATGCCCTTACGAGTGTCACTTTGCAGTGAGGAGATGGTGCCACTTATCCTGGTGGAGACCAGCAGATCCCTCAACCCCTCCCTGCACTGCTGGGTGCTAACCTCCATTTCCACCTTCTTCCAAGTTGCTGTGGTTGGATGGGAGGGTCTCCTGCTACCACCCTGGCAAAACAGCACTTTCTGCTTTTCCTGGACGGGCTGAAGGAGAATCCCCAGGGAGCGTTCGCTGAACGACGGGATCGCACGTTGTTGCCTTCACTGTAACACTCTGGTTGATGTAGAATATGGAGCTCCTGGCCTGCAGTGAGCAAATGGCTGTTTGGGTGCCCTTTAAACGTGGACCTTCGACTCCACAAGGCAGCAGCAGCAACAGCGGCTTCCAGGTTGCTCCGGCTGCGATATTCCTCATGGATGAATAAGTAATGAGCTGGTCAGCCCCATAGCTGGAATCACTCCCACTTCCGCGCCCACCACTGAACCTGTATCCAGAGCAGAAGATTCCAATGAGAGGATCCAGGCTTGGGCTGACAAGTGCTAAGTAACGTTCGTGCCACACAAGTGCCAGGCAATGACCATCTCCAACAAGAGAGAATCCGACCATCGTCCCTTGACATTCAATGGCATTACCATCGCTGAATTCCCCCACCATCAACATCCTGGTGGTTACCATTGAACAGAAGCTGAACTGGACTAGCCATATAAATACTGTGGCTATAAGAGCAGGTAAGAGTCTGGGAATTTTGTGGTGAATAACTCACCTCCTGACTCTTCAGAGCCTCTCCACCATCTACAAGGCACAAGTCAGGAGTGTGATGGAATACTCCCCACTTGCCTGGATGAGTGCAGCTCCAACAACACTCAAGAAGCTTGACACCATAAAGGTCAAAGCAGCCCACTTGATTAGTATCCCATCCACCACCTTCAACGTTCACTACCTAGAGCGCTGACGCACAGCAGCAGAAGTGTGTACCATCGACAAGATGCACTGCAGGAATTTACCAAGGTTCCTTAGAGACCATCTTCCAAACCTGCGACCTCTTCCATCTAGAAAGACAAGGGCAGCTGATGCAAGGGAACACCACCACCTGGAAGTTCCTCTCCAAGGCACTCACCATCCTGACTTGGAAATATATCACCGTTCTTTCACTGTCGCTGCGTCAAAATCCTGGAACTCCCTTCCTAACAGCACGGTGGGTGTACCTACACCACATGGACTGCAGTGGTTCAAGAAGGCAGCTCACCACCACCTTCTCAAGGGCAATAAGTGCTGGCCTAACCAGCAATGTCTATATCCCATGAATGAATAATTTTTAAAAAATGTTGGGATTGGAACTACCTTTAGTTCAGCAAGGGAATTAAGGGTTATGGAATCAAAGTAGGTAGATGAAGCTAACATACATATCAGCCAAGATATAATTGAATACAGAATAGACTTGATGTGCTGATTGGCATCCTCCTGTTTGGATATTCCTAATTAGATAGCTCTTTCAAAGAACCAGCATTGGCATGATGAGCAGAATGTCCTCCTTCTGCTCTGTAAGATTCTGTACTTCTATGAAATGCCAAATAATAACACAATCGATATGAATGACAAGCCAATGCATGTTGTGAAGCCTCCTGTGGTGTGCACTATCTTCAGAAAAAAACTATTTTAAAGTGTAACATTAAAGAAAGCAAAACAATGTCACGCTAAATATCAGAACAACAAGCCCACCAGAAATAATAGCTTTTCATTGCTCTTGGTTTGTCACTGTCAGTTATAAATCAGTGAGTAGCACTCCCACCTCTGAGGTGGATGGTCATTGACTCAAGTGTGAATATGAACACTTAATTGACATCACAATGTAATTTTCAAGGAGTGCTACACAGTTGGAGGCGAAGTGTTAAACTGTAGCCACGTCTATCCCCTCAGTTGGATGTAAAAGATCCCCTGGCACTATTTGAAGATTAGCAGGGGAGTTTTCTCACTTGACATGAGCCAATATTTATCCTTCAATCACCATCAGTAAAACAGATTCACACTGGTCAATCTCTAGTTGCAGTCAGCTAGATCCTAGACTCATAGATTCATAGACGTTTACAGCACAGAAGGAGGCCATTCAGCCCATTGTGTCTGCGCCAGTCAGCAAAAACCTGACTACACTAATCTCATTTTCCAGCGTTTGGCCCAAAGCCCTGGAGGCTATGGCAATGTAAGCCAATATCTAAATACTTGCTGCGTGAAGATTACCTGGCGTGTTACATTACACAACAGAGATTGCATTTCGAGCATACTTCACTGGCTGTGAAGCACTTTGGGGGTGTCCTGAGGTTGTGAAAGGTGCTATAGAAATGCAAGTTCTTTATTTTCTCTTTCACTCAATGTAACAGTGGCCCTGAAATTCCATGTGCCACAGTCAGAAAGTTGTGGGTCCCAGGCCCAGTCCAGAAACTGAGCAGATAATCTAATGCAGTGCCGAGGGATTGCTGTATCGATCACTAATCAACGTATTGATCAAAGATCATTGATCATTGTATTGTACGTTTTAGGATGGTGATAGAAAAAGATGATATGGAATCAGAGTAAGAATAATTAAATGGACGAGAGTTGACTTTGATGGGGCAAGAACGGAGCTGGGCCAGATAGACTGGAATGAAAGGTTGGCAGAAGAAACTGTATCTGAACAATGGGCTACCTTCAAAAAAGAATTGGTTCTGGCACAGCCAAGGTATATTCCATTGAAAGGGAAAGGTAGGACAAACAAACCCCGAGCTCCCTGGATGAAAAAGGAGATTGAGGTTAAGATAAAGAAGAAAAAGTGCACTTATGACAGGTGTCAGGTAGAAAATACAATTAAGAACCAAGAGGAATACAGAAGATTCATAGGGGAGGTGAAAAAGCATATTAGAGAAGTGAAGAGGGATTATGAGAAAAGACTGGCAGCCAACATAAAGGGGAATCCCAGAATCTTCTATAGGCATGTGAATGGTAAAAAGGGTGGTAGGAGGAGGAGTGGGGCCAATTAGGGACCTAAAAGGGAATTTACATATGGATGAGGGGGCCATGGGTGAGGTATTAAACTAATACTTTGCATCCATCTTTACCAAGGAGGTAGATACCCAGGCCCTGGTGACAGACAAGGAAACTCTGTCACTAGAAGGGTTCAAAAGTGATAAGGAGGGAGTGTTGAATAGACTGCTGGTACCTAAGGTTGACAAGGCGCCGGGACCAGGCGAGATGCATCCAAGGTTATTGAAGGAAGTGAGAGTAGAAATTGCTGGGGCACTGGCCATAATCTTTCAGTCTTTCCTGGACTCAGGGGTGGTGCCAGAGGATTGGAGAACTGCAAACATTACACCCTTGCTCAAAAAAGGTTGTAAGGATAAGCCCAGTCAGTTTAACTTCAGTGGTGGGCAAGATTCTAGAAACAATTATTCGGGTTAGCATTAGTAGTCATATGGTAAAATATGGGTTGATAAGGAAGAGCCAGCATGGATTTCTAAAGAGGAATTCATGTTTAACTAACTTGCTGGAGTTTTTTGAAGAGGTAACAGAAAAGGTCGATGAGGGTAATGCTATTGATGTGGTGTACATGGACTTTGAAAAGGTATTTGACACAATGTCACACGACCGACTTGTGAGAAAAGTTATTGCTCATGGAATAAAAGGGATAATAACAATGTGGATACAAAATTGGCTGAAAAATAGAAAGCAGAGAGTAATGGTCAATGGATGTTTTTCGGGCTGGAGGAAGGGTTGTAGTGGAGTTCCTCAGGGGTTGGTATTGGGACCCTTGCTTTTCTTGATAGATATTAACCTGGTGTGCAGGGGACAATTTCAAAGTTTGCGGATGATGTGAAGCTTGGGAATGCTATGAACTGTGAGGAGGATGGTGTGGAACTTCAAGAGGACATAGACAAGTTGGTGGAGTGGGCAGATAGGTGGCAGATGGAGTTCAATGCGGAGAAATGTGAGGTGATGCATTTTGGTAGGAAGGATATGGACAGACAATATAAAATAAAGGGTGAAATTTTGAAGGAGGTGCAGCAGCAGAAAGATCTGGGTGTGTACGTGCATAGATCATTGAAGGTGGCAGGACAGGTGGAGAGAGCGGTTAATAAAGCATATAGTATCCAGGGCTTTATTAATAAGGGCATACAGTACAAGAGCAGGGAAGTTATGCTGAATTTATATAAGACACTCATTAGACCTCAGCTGGGCACCACATTATATGAAGGATGTGAACATGTTGGAGACAGTGCGGAAGAGTTTTACAAGAATAGATCCAGGGATGAGAAACTTCAGTTATGAGGAAAGATTGGAGAGGTTGGGACTGTTCTCCTTGGAGAGGAGAAGGCTAAGAGGAGATTTGATAGAGATGTTCAAAATCATGAGGGGGCTGGACAGAGTAGATAGGGAGAAACTGTTCCTGCTCATGAAAGGATCAAGAATGAGACGGCACAGATTTAAAGTGATTTGCAAAAGAAGCAAATGTGATGTGGGAAAGAAACTTTTTCACATGACGAGTGGTTTGGGTCTGGAATGCACGGCCTGGAAGTGTGGTGGAGGCAGGTTCAATCAAGGCGTTCAAGAGGGCATTGGATGATTATTTGAACAGAAACAATGTGCAGAGATACGGGGTAAAGGCAGGGCAATGACACTAGGTCATGATGCTCATTTGGAGAGCCGGTGTTGAAATGTTGGGGCCGAATGGCCTCCTTCTGTGCCATTAAAATTCTGTGATTCTGTATTGTTGGACTTGTATTGTTAAACTCGTTTAATTGCACCCTGTTACCTTCACTAAATCTTTGAAAGCATTCAATGGAATGATGGTCACGACTTGCTTCAAATTTTAGTCTCCTGCTAATTGAGAACTGCAAACAATTGTTTGAAATTAGTACTAAACTGTAAATTCAAGCAATTTTTCAACCTATTAATTATTTATACCTCTTGAGGGTACAGACTAATTAATGTGTGTTGGTTTGTCACTCTCTGAGTCTTTCAGTCAGCTTTAATTTCAGCACCATCAAATAGTTCAGAATGTGAAAGCCTCACTTTCCAGTAATTGACTCAGAATTCCTGCTGGTCATATTAGCAGATATAACATATTATTCTGACGTTCCTCTGTCTAACAGCTAAACCATTTGACAAAGAAAGAACCAAATGATTTGTGCACTGCAAGTTCCCTCAGTCAGTGATGTGACAGTGACCGCACCATGGGTGGAATCGGCCAAGGTTTACGCTAAGTGCGGTAGTGGGTGTGAAAAAAGTGGTTTTACCCGCCGGCCGCCATGGTGGGATTTTGCTCTGTTTCGTCCCATTCCCGGCGCGTCTCGTCTCATTAATAATGCATTCACAGGGAACGCTCTGGATCGCCGGCGGGTGGGCTCGGATTTGCCTGTCACGCCCTGACCTCAGAGTCACCTCACTCCAGGCGCCATATTTAAAGCACATCAGAGCACAGCCGACTTCCTGTCTACAGACCAGGGCTGCTCCAGGTGATAGGTGGCCCCACAAGCAAAGAGGACAGCAGCTCCGGAATTTAGTGATGTCTCTCTTGGGTGCCTGCTGGATGCAGGGGGAGGCCCCGCGCTGTCCTCTATCCCCACTCTGTCCACAGGACGTTCACCAGAGTCACCAATCCGGCCTGGGAGGCGGCGGCTGAAGCAGTCAGTGCCACCGGAGCACAGAGGAGGTCAGCCATCCAGTGCAGGAAGAGGATGAATGGCCTCATCCATTCCCCCAGGGTAAGTCAACCACCTCGTCCCTCTCAACTCACACACTCCCAAACCCATCACACACCCACAGGGATCTCACACCACAAGGGGCAACACGCTAACTCTCACACACACCCTCACGTCTCCATCAGGCTCTTATCCTCTGGAGCTCGTGTCCTCATCCTGTCCATGGCTCCGCTCACCACACAAACATTCCCCTCGGTGCCATGTGTCCTGCCAACACTCTCTCCATCTGTTTTCATGCAGGAGAAGCTGGTTCACATCAGCAGGGAGAGGCCCCAGACCGGGGGGGGTAGAGTGGCTCACATTAGGCCCCTCACTCACTATAAGGAGCGTGCCATTGCGCTGATGGGTGAGGACGTGGACTGTGCCTACAGCAACGTGGGTTTTTACTGCTGACCTCACCGTGAGAATCCTGCACCACATCATCCCTCTCTCAACCCAACTGTGAGTGCTCTCCCTCTCCTACTATTGACTCTGCTGCCATGTACTCATTATCTCTACTTTGGTTCCGAGGGAGATCTGCCAACACCCTCAGCCAGCCAGTCCCTCAGCTCCATCCAGGTCCTCACCTCCAGCCAAGAGGACAGCTCCTCCATTGAAGAGCTGGAAGTAAGCAGCCTGGAAGACCCCTCACAGCGCTTACCCACACCCTGCACCAGCGCAGAGACACACACCTCGGTGGGGCCTAGATCTAGAGCAGGCTCAGGGTTCACAATCTGGTGGTCACTGCACGGACATGTGTCCACAGCAGAAGGACGCAGGTTCAGCCGAGCTCCCAGGCATTCAGGGAACTGCAGGGGAAGAGGTATCTGTGGGGTCCGAGTCAGATGATGAGCCTCTGGATTTGGCCTCCCAACTCATCCTGGAGAGTCAGCAGAAGGTGGAGGGATATCACACAGAGCTTTTGGAAGCCTTCAACAAAGTGGCAGACAAGTCAGAGGAATGCGTCCACCTGCTCTCTGATGAAGTGGTCTCCACATGTGCGTGTATGGAAGTTTCCATGGGAAGGATGGTAGATGCGAAGAAGACCCTGGTCCAGCAGAATGCGGAGATGCACGCAGACTTGCACCCCATCATGGTAGCCATGGGTGAATTCCTGGGGTGGGAACATGAGAGGGAAACAGGGCACCTCAACAACCCCCCCCAGGTGCTCCTTTCCCTTGAGCACCCGAAGGGAGGAGGGGCGGAAGCTGGACACCCCTGGGTCATCCACTCAGGAATCTCAGAGGCTGTCCTATCCCCCTGAATCCCCTTTGTGACCCCCTCAACCTCATCCTCTGTCACCGCAGAGGGAGCAGCTGGTCCACAGGAAGACAGACAAAGCAAGACGGAGAGCTAAAGGCCTCGGCTCTCCAGAGGACACAAGCTGTAGTCATCAGAGGCAACAGGGCCAATCACTGTACAGGCCGTCTCCAGCCCTGCTGCGGATGTCAGGGCAGCACCGAGAAGATGTGGTAGGCTCAGAAAAGTTAAGAAATTCTGATCACAAGTGATTGCACAGATGAATGCATTTTGTCAATTTATAATCTGAAAAAATATTCATTTTCACTGAATAATGTGTAATGGTGTCTTTCTACTTCATTGACAGACTCTGTGAGTCCTCCCCCTGCATCCCTCACCCTCATTAGCAGTTCAGCTGCACACAGCCGAACCACAAGTGATTCTGGAGGGAGAAGTGTCTGTGTATGTGTGTGTCTGTGTGTGTGTGTGTCTGTGTGTGTGTGTGCCTGTGTGTGTGTGTGTCTGTGTGTGTGTGTGTCTGTGTGTGTGTGTGCCTGTGTGTGTGTCTGTGTGTGCCTGTGTGTGTGTCTGTGTGTGTGTGTGTGTGTGTGTCTGTGTCTGTGTGTGTGTGTGTGTCTGTGTGTGTGTGTGTGCCTGTGTCTGTGTCTGTGTCTGTGTGTGTGTGTATGTGTGTCTGTGTGTGTGTCTGTGTGTGTGTGTGTGTGTGTGCCTGTGTCTGTGTGTGTGTGTGTCTGTGTGTGTGTGTGTCTGTGTGTTATGTCTGTGTGTGTGTGTGTGTGTGTGTATCTGTGTGTATGTCTGTGTGTGTGTGTATGTCTGTATGTGTGTGTGTGTCTGTGTGTTTGTGTGTATGTGTGTGTGTGTGTGTATGTGTGTGTGTGTGTGTGTGTCTGTGTGTGTGTGTATGTCTGTATGTGTGTGTGTGTCTGTGTGTTTGTGTGTATGTGTGTGTGTGTGTCTGTGTGTGTGTGTGTGTGTGTCTGTGTGTATGTCTGTGTGTGTGTATGTATGTGTGTGTGTGTGTGTGTGTCTGTGTGTGTGTGTATGTCTGTATGTGTGTGTGTGTCTGTGTGTTTGTGTGTATGTGTGTGTGTGTGTGTGTGTGTGTGTCTGCGTGTGTGTGTGTGTGTGTGTGTGTTTGTGTGGGGGGGCGCAGGGCATTTCAGAGCCTCGTTCAAGCATTCTCCTCCGCAAGCAGAGCCTTCACCCATCACACCTCTTACTGTCCCGAGAATTTTCAATGCTGCCTGCTGGGGTTCTCTTTCAGTTGACCATCTGAGCTGACCCGCATCTCGGCCCACCCACTGATCGCACTCCCATGCAGTACTTGTGCCCATCCAACACGAGGCTCCGCTCACTTTCAATTTCAACACCATAGTAGTTGTTAAGTTTCTGATCAGCTCCCCTGTCCTTCGCCCACTCCCAGTCACCTATGTCCCCTCCCCCATTATGTCGAACCCCCCCACCCCACCCCGGCATCACCTCCCCACTGTCACCTACCAACCTGAACCCTTGTCGTGCCAGGATATTCAGGTAAACGTATCTTCCTGAGAATCCCACCCCCATCCACATTGACCTCCTGCTTCCCACCTTAGGGTTCGTGTCTGTCTCCAAGTCCCCACCAACCACTCTCACCATTCCTTCTACCGCTACCAATGCACCCTCACCCTTCCGCCCATCCAGCTCCCTCTGCCTCCTCTCATGCCCACCCTCTGCCTCCTGGGGAATGAGCTGTCATTGACTCCACAGACCCCTCCCTTGCAAGTTCACCTGGTCATCCCCCCAACTTGCTTCCTCCTCCACCTGGAGACTGTCCTCCCCTAGGGCACCTTTGCCCCTCTGAACTCCGTCCCCTCTCTGAACACATTCCCCACTCCAAACTCAATCACTTACACCTTCTTCCCCACTAAACCTACCTCCCAACTTGCCATATTCTCCCCCGTTACACCCACCTCCCACTTGCTCCCTCCTCCCCCCTCCCAACTTCACCCTTCCCAACATCTTTAACCACCCCCCCACCACTTCCAGCCTCCAGACCCCGCCATCACCATCCCTGGGTATGTCCTGTCCCACCGGCGGGACAGGCCCCGCAGAGGTGGGGGCACAGTGGGATACAGTCGGGAGGGAAAAGCCCTGGGAATCCTCAATATCGACTCCAGACCCCATGAAGTCTCATGGCATAAGGTCAAACATGGGCAAGGAAACCTCCTGCTGATTACCACGTACCGCCCTCCCTCAGCTGATGAATCAGTGCTCCTCCATGTTGAACACCACTTGGAGGAAGCACTGAGGGTGGCAAGGGTGCAGAATGTGCTCTGGGTGGGGGTGGTCAATGTCCATCACCAAGAGTGGCTCGGTAGCACCACTACTGACTGAGCTGGCCGAGTCCTAAATGACATAGCTGCTAGACTGGGTCTGCGGCAGGGGGTGAGGGAGGTAACAAGAGGGAAAAATATACTTGACTTCATCCTCACCAACCTGCCTGTCACAGATGCATCTGTCCATGACAGTATCGGTAGGAGTGACCACCACACAGTCATTGTGGAGACAAAGTCCTGTCTTCACATTGAGGATACCCTCCATCGTGTTGTGTGGCACTACCATCGTGCTAAATGGGATAAATTTTGAACAGATCTAGCAGCTCAAGTGTGGGCATCCATGAGGCACTGTGGGTCATCAGCAGCAGCAGAATTGTACTCAAACACAATCTGTAACCTCATGACCCAGCATTACCCCCACTCTACCATTACCATCAAGCCAGGGGATCAACTCTTGTTCAATGAAGAGTGCAGGAAGGCATGTCAGGAGCAGCACCAGGCATACCTAACAATCAGTTGTCACACTGGTGAAGCTGTAACAGAGGACTACTTGCGTGCCAAACAGCATAAGCAGCAAGTGACAGAGCTAAGTGATTCCACAACCAATGGATCAGATCTAAGCTCTGCAGTCCTGCCACATCCAGTTGTGAATGGTGATGGACAATTAAACAACTCACTGGAGGAGGAGGCTCCACAAATATCCCCATCCTCAATGATGGAGGAGCCCAGAACATCAGTGCAAAAGATAAGGCTGAAGTATTTGCTACAATCTTCAGCCAGAAGTGCCGAGTGGATGATCCACCTCAGCCTCCTCCGGAGGTCTCCAGCATCACAGATGCCAGTCTTCAGTCAATTTGATTCACTCCACGTGATATCAAGAAAAGGCTGAAGGTACTGGATACTGTAAAGGCTATGGGCCCTGACAATATTTCAACAATAGTACTGAAGCCTTGTGCTCCAGAACTTGCTGTAGCCCTAGCCAAGCTGTTCCAGTACAGCTACAACACTGGCATCTACCCAGCTATGTGGAAAATTTCCCAGGTATGTCCTGTACACAAAAAGCAGGACAAATCCAACCCGGCCAATTAGCATACCATCAGTCTACTCTCCATCATCTGTAAAGTAATGGAAGGGGTCATCAACAGTGCTATCAAGTGGAACTTGTTTAGCAATAACCTGCTCACTGACACTCAGTTTGGGTTCCGCCAGGGCCACTCAGCTCCGGACCTCATTACAGCCTTGGTTCAAACATGGACAAAAGAGATGAACTCCTGAGGTGAGATGAGAGTGACTGGCCTTGACATCAAAGCAGCATCTGACTGAGTGTGGCATCAAGGAGCCCTAGAAAAACTGGAGTCAATGAGAATCGGGGGAAAACTCTCTGCTGGTTGCAGTCATACCTAGCACAAAGAAAGATGATTGTAGTTGTTGGGGGTCAGTCATCTCAGCTCCAGGACATCACTGCAGGAGTTCCTCAGGGTAGTGTCCTCGGCACAACCAACTTCAGCTGCTTCATCAATGACCTTCCCTCCATCATAAGGTCAGAAGTGGGGATGTTCGCTGATGATGGCACAATGTTCAGCACCATTCGCGACTCCTCAGATACTGAAGCAGTCCATGTCCAAATGCAGCAAGACCTGGCCAATATCCAGGCTTGGGTTGACAAGTGGCAAGTAACATTCACGCCACACAAGTGTCAGGCAATGCCTGTCTCCAACAAAAGAGTATCTAACCATCACCCCTTGACATTCAATGGCATTATCATCGCTGAATTCCCCTCTATCAACATCCTGGGGGGTTACCATTGATCAGAAACTAAACTGAGCCAGCCATATAAATATTGTGGCTACCAAGAGCAGGTCAGAGGCTAGGAATCCTGCAGTGAGTAACTCACCTCCTGAATCCCCAAATTCTGTCCACCATCGACAGGTCAGAAGTCAGGAGTGTGATGGAATATTCTCCTCTTGCCTGGATGAGTGCGGCTCCCACAACACTGAAGAAGCTTGACACGGTCCAGGACAAAGCAGCCCGCTTGATTGGCACCCCATCCGCAAACATTCACTCCCTCCACCACCGACGAACAGTAGCAGTGTGTACCATCTACAAGATGCACTGTAGCAACTCACCAAGGTTCTTTTGACAGTATCTTCCAAATCTATGACTGCTACGTCTAGAAGGACAAGGGCAGCAGACACATGGGAACACCACCACCTGGAAGTTCCCCTTCAAGTCACTCACCATCCTGACTTGGAAATATATCACCGTTCCTTCACTGTCACTGGGTCAAAATCCTGGGACTTCCTCCCTAACAGCACTGTGGGTGTTCCTACACCACATGCACTGCAGCGGCTCAAGAAGGCAGCTCACCACCACCTTCTCAAGAGGAACTAGAGCTGGGCAGTGAATGCTGGCTTCGCCAATGAAGCCCACATCCTGTAAAATGAATTTTTAAAAATCCTCACCCCACCCCGTGCACATGCCTCTCCCAGTCAAACCTAGACCTTCCTCTCCCAACACCCCAACAACCCTCCCCCCTCTACCACCACCCCACCCACCCCTGCCCTGGTACACCTTCCCCTCCAACTCACAGCTAGACCTTCCTCACCGACCATCCCTGCCGATCATCCCTAACATCCCATGGCAAAGACCATGATGTTCCGAAGCAGAACTGATGCATCAACGGAGACCTCCCACCTTCCGAGTGCTGCTTCGTGATGTAGCCATGCCGATGAGAATTTACCCAGCATGCCATGCACGTGTTCCTCCAGGGTCTGGTCGATGTAGGGGCTCCAGCAGCTTCTTCTCCTTGGATGGCTGCGATCTGAGCAAGGCCCTAACGGTAAGTCCCGACTTCTGCACGTCTCCCTTGTCCAGTCGTGTTCTGGGCCGGGGCGTTTTCTGCTGGCGTAATGGTAAATCTGGCATTGGGTGATGATTCCAGTCGGGCCTTACATTGCATTCCATTACAAGGATGGAAATCGGATTCACACCAGCCTCCAGCGGCGATTAGGTTCTGTCATGGCGGACACCATTGGATGATTGCGCTGTGCTTTCACATCGGCCTGACACCAATTTCCGCCCCTCACACCAAATTGAACCGCCCCATCCACCATGACCTCCGACCCCAATGGGGCCGGACGATTCCACACCATTTGTCCTTTTTTAGCAATGTTGATGAAGAGATAAATATTGGCCTGCAAAATATTTCTTTTTTTTTATTCATTCACGGGATGTGGGCTTCGCTGGCTGGGCCAGTATTTATTGCCCATCCCTAGTTGCCCTTGAGAAGGTGGTGGTGAGCTGCCTTCTTGAACCACTGCAGTCCATGTGGTGTAGGTACACCCACAGTGCTGTTAGGGAGAGTTCCAGGATTTTGATCCAGCGACAGTGAAGGAAGGTGATATATTTCCAAGTCAGGATGGTGAGTGACTTGGAGGAGAACTTCCAGGTGGTGGTGTTCCCATCTATCTGCTGCCCTTGTCCTTCTAGATGGTAGTGGTTATGGGTTTGGTAGGTGCTGTCTAAGGAACCTTGGTGAGTTTCTGCAATGCATCTTTTGCATGGTACACACTGCTGTTACTGTGCATTGGTGGTGGAGGGAGTGAATGTTTGTGGATGTGGTGCCAATTAGGAGGGCTGCTTTGTCCTGGATGGTGTCAAGCTTCTTCAGTGTTGTGGGAGCTGCACTCATCCAGGCAAGTGGAGAATATTCCATCACACTCCTGACTTCTGCCCTGTTGATGGTGGACAGGCTTTGGGGAGTCAGGAGATGAGTTACTTATTGCACGATTTCTAGCCTCTGACCTGCTCTTGTAGCCACAATATTTACATGGCTCATCCAGTTCAGTTTCTGGCCAATGGTAATCCCCAGGATGTTGATAGTGGGGGATTCAGTGATGGTAATGCCATTGAACATCAAGGGACGATGGTTGGATTCTCTCTTGTTGGAGATGGTCATTGTCTGACACTTGTGTGGTGCAAATGTTACTTTACATTTGTCAGCCCAAGCCTGGATATTGTCCAGGTCTTGCTGCATTTGGATATGGACTGCTTCAGTATCTGAGGAGTCACGAATGGTGCTGAACATTGTGCAATCATCAGTGAACATCCCCACTTCTGACCTTATGATGAAAGGAAGGTCATTGATGAAGCAGCTGAAGATGGCCGGGCCTAGGACACTACCCTGAGGAACTCCTGCAGTGATGTCCTGGAGCTGAGATGACTGACCTCCAACAACCACAACCATCTTCCTTTGTGCTAAGTATGACTCCAGCCAGTGGAGAGTTTTCCCCTTGGTTCCCATTGACTCCAGTTTTGCTAGGGCTCCTCGATGCCACACTCGGTCAAATGCTGCCTTGATGTCAAGGGCAGTTACTCTCACCTCACCTCGAGTTCAGCTCTTTTGTCCATGTTTGAACCAAGGCTGTAATGAGGTCAGGAGCTGAGTGGCCCTGGCGGAACCCAAGCTGGGCGTCAGTGAGCAGGTTATTGCTGAGCAAGTGCCGCTTGATAGCACTGTTGATGACCCCTTCCATTACTTTACTGATGATGGAGAACAGACTGATGGGGCGGTAATTGGCCGGGTTGGATTTGTCCTGCTTTTTGTGTACAGGACATACCTGGGCAATTTTCCACACAGCCGGGTAGAAGCCAGTGTTGTAGCTGTACTGGAACAGCTTGGCTAGGGGCGTGGCAAGTTCTGGAGCACAAGTCTTCAGTACTATTGCAGGAATATTGTCAGGGCCCACAGCCTTTGCAGGATCCAATGCATTCAGCTGTTTCTTGATATCACATGGAGTGAATCGAATTGGCTGAAGACTGGCATCTGTGATGCTGGAGACCTCCGGAGGAGGCTGAGATGGATCACCCACTCAACACTTCTGCCTGAAGATTGTTGCAAATGCTTCAGCCTTATCTTTTGCACTAATGTGCTGGGCTCCTCCATCATTGAGGATGGGGATATTTATGGAGCCTCCTCCTCCAGTGAGTTGTTTAATTGTCCACCATCATTCATGACTGGATGTGGCAGGACTGCAGAGCTTAGATCTGGTCCGTTGGTTGTGGGATCGCTTAGCTCTGTCTATGACTTGCTGCTTATGCTGTTTGACACACAAGTAGTCCTGTGTTATAGCTTCACCGGGTTGACACCTCATTTTCAGGTATGTCTGGCATGCCCTCCTGCACTCTTCATTGAACCAGGGTTGATCCCCTGGCTTGATGGTAATGGTAGAGTGGGGGATGTGCCAGGCCATGAGGTTACAGATTGTGTTCAAGTACAATTCCGCTGCTGCTGATGGCCCACAGCACCTCATGGTTGCCCAGTTTTGAGTTGCTAGATCCGTCCAAAATCTATTTTATTTAGCACGGTGGTAGTGCCACACAACACGATGGAGTATATCCCAATGCGCAGCCGGGACTTCGTCTCCACAATGACTGTGCGGTGATCACTCCCACCGATACTGTCATGGACAGATGCATCTGCAGCAGGCAGGTTGGTGAGGATGAAGTCAAGTATGTTTTTCCCTCTTGATGGTTCCCTCACTGCCTGCTGCAGACCCAGTCTAGCAGCTATGTCATTTAGGACTCAGTCAACTCAGTCAGTAGTGGTGCTACCGAGCCACTCTTGGTGATGGAGATTGAAGTCCCCCACCCAGAGCACATTCTGTGCCCTTGCCACCCTCAGTGCTTCCTCCAATTGATGTTCAACATGAAGGAGCACTGATTCATCAGCTGAGGGAGGGCAGTACGTGAAAATGAGTGGAGGTTTCCTTCCCCATATTTGACCTGATGCCATGAGACTAATGGTGGTGGGACAGGACACACCCATGGATGGTGATGGTGGGACATTATCTGTAAGGTATGATTCCATGAGGATGACTATGTCAGGCTGTTGCTTGACTAGTCTGTGAGACAGCTCTCCCAATTTCGGCATGAGCCCCCAGATGTTAGTAAGGAGGACTTGGCAGGGTCGACAGGGCTGAGATTGCCATTGTTGTTTCCAGTGCCTAGGTCAATGCCGGGTGGTCCATCTGGTTTCATTCCTGTCGTACAATATCCTATTTACAAAGAAATTTTGTTAAATTTATATCAAACCTTAGTTAGGCCACAGTTGGAGTAGAGTGTACAATTGTGGTTTTCAAATTATAAAAAGGATACAGAGACATTGGAGATGCTGTGACAATTTAAAGTGTGATAACAGAACTGAGAAGTTCTGTCCATCAGAAATAAATGAACAGGCTGGAGCTCTTTGTTATAAAAAAGAAAAGACTGAGGGGTCACCTGATAAACGTCTTTACAGGAGTTGATATGGCAGGCATGGTGAAGATATTTCCAATTACTGGGCAGTGAGACCCTAAACTAGAAGCCATCAGTATAGGATAGCCTCTAATAAATCCAATCAGGAATTCAGGAGGAACTTCTTCAGCCAGAGAGTAGGTGGAAGCTGGAATGCACCACCACAAGGAGTGATCAAGGTGAATGGCGTGGATGTATTTTAACCATTACTACTTACCCTCACAGGTAACCCCTCAGCAATAGAAAAGGTCTCCAGACTTAAGTCTTTTGTGATAGGTGAAACTGTTCAGTTCTCAATAGTGTGTTACCCCAAGAGTAATTAATGAACAATTAACTCAGTCCATGCTCCATGTTCCCTTTTATTTATTGCTTTATTTCAAAGTGTTGATTTATTACTCTTTAGAGCTTTCATTATTCTTCTTAATTACTTGTTCCTTTCTTTGTCGCCTAGAACCCTAGACTTGTAAAATTTAATTTCATTTATCATAAATCAAACCCGCCCTCACATGTTCATACATAAACAAGGTTAGATCAGGCAGTCGTAGCTTTCATTGAGTATCACTCTACGTTCAATGTTATGCTCCTGAAATACTTTTGAAATATTATCCACTTTCCAGCTTATTAAGCCTAATTATTTTTGTTGTCCTTTTTTGCTTCACCTAATTATCGGTCCTGATCTCACCCAATATCCTCATTATTTCAACAATACAACATAGGTGTAACTCCAGCACTTGGTAAGTCTATTATTGATCATTAATCAGTCATTAGTAATAGAGTAATCTTACAACATGAAGATTACACACATTTCATTTTTAGGGCTCGGATCTCACTTTGAAATATAAAGCTGTTCTATCTTCTGATTCTATCATCTTCACTGCTTTTCGATTTCAATATAATTGAAAAACAATAAAATTTGTATACATTTCTTAAACGCTTAATTGTTATTTGTCATATATTTTTCAGCCTTGCAGTAATAATTACAGTGTAGTGGTTTCAATATTTAATCTTTGCATTGGAACATAGCAGCTGGAGGAGACCATTGAGCCCTTCAAGCCTCTCCTGCCATTCATTTCGATCATAGTTTAGCTGTATCTTAAGTCCTTCTAACTGCCTCGTTTCGATGCCTGTGCCCATCAAAAATCGATCAACCTCTCTGTTTGGAAATTTTCAGTTGATTCCCAAATTCAACAGCTTTTTGGGAGAGAGAGTTGCAGGTATCACCAACCTTTGTGTGACGAAGTGCTCCCTGACATCACCCCTGAATGACCTGGCTCTCATTTTAAGGTTCTGGACTCCCCCCACCAGGTGAAAGAGTTTGGTTTTATCTACGCTATTGAATCATTCGATCATCTGAAATATGTCAATTAAATCACCCATTAAACCTCTATGCTAAAGGAAATACAAGACTTGACTCATTGTTCCTGTTTAGTCTGCCTATACCAAGGCCACTGGATGGTGGATTCCAACAGGCCTTCAGCCTTTCACACAAACATTGATCCACTCAAACTAAACAGTTAACGGCTACATCAAAATGTCCAACACCCACTCCCTCCACCGCCAACGCACAGTAACAGCAGTATGTATCATCCACAAGATCCATTGCAGGAATTCACCAAGGCTCCTTCGACAGCACCTCCCAACCCACGACCTCTACCACCTAGAAGGGCAAGGGTAGCAGACACATGGGAACACCACCACCTGGAAGTTCCCCTCCAAGCCACTCACCATCCTGACTTGGAAATATATCGCCTTTCCTTCACTGTTGCTGGGTCAAAATCCTGGAACTTCTTCCCTAACAGCACTGTGGGTATACCTACACCACATGGACTGCAGTGGTTCAAGAAGGCAGCTCACCATCCACCAGCTGTAAAGTTGGGGTCAGGTGCTCCTCCACCTGCCCTGAAAGCCACCACCCACTTTCATGTGGTTCAGGCAATTAGGCGCCTGATGTCAAGCCTTCCGCAACCCCTCCCCCCCCCAACCTCCACCCTCCCATCCTCCACCCTCCATGAGGCAGGTTGTCCCACCCCCAAGAGCTGCTGGTCAATCCAAGGGTGGGAAGATCTTCAGTCCCAGTAGCACCACCAAGACTGGTGGCCACTTCTGGGACTGCAGCAGTCCGCAGGTCAGCAATGACCGAGCTGGCCCAGGGTACAGTGGGTCAAGACTTACTGGTGCCAATCAGGCAGGCCCTGACAAGGGTCGGGGGTGGGGGGGTCAATCACAAGGGAAGGGGGTCTTCCTGGGGGGAGCTAGGCACTGGGGACGCTCTCTGTGGGCCACAAGATAGCCAATCAGGAAGGGCCCCCACCTCAAGTCCCAGGTTTTACAGGGTGGCCTCCATAGGCGGTGGTGCCTATTCGCAGCTGGTAAAGTACCAGCTGCAGCAGGAAGAACAATAGCTCTGGTTACCACTGCTACCGAGGCATTGCGGTATGTCTGCCAACCTCTTCCTCAGCTGAGGGGGCGATAAATGGAAGAGAAAATAGCCTAAATAATTTCTTATTTAAAAAAATAAAAGCGCAAACGTAGATACATCATCGTCAGAAAGTTAGTTACTTTTAAATTTCATTTAGCTTACTTTGGTATAATAACTGTAAGAGTGGGTTTGGCCTATGTGTAAAGAACTCAGTGTAAGTCTGCACAATCTAATGCATACACATTTACAGATGAGATACTGGGCAAGTAATTCATTACCTTCAGCCAATGACACACAGTGTGAGTTCATAGCCCACCTTGGCTGCTAGAGAATTTCAATTCATTTTTGTGAAGTTAGAGATCAGTGAAAATGTCCATGAGGTTGTCAGATTGTCATGGAAACCCAAATGGTTCTTTAAAGTCCTTCAGGGGAGGAGGCCTGTCAGCCCTACACACTCTGGCCTATCCATCCTCAACACGCCGCTCAGTTGTCTCAAACTCCTACAAACATGGACAGCAGCAGTTCAGGAAGGCCCACCACCACCCTCTCTGAACAATTCGGCTTGGGCTATAGATGCTGGTCTCAGCAACAGCATCCATATCCTGAGAATGGATTTTAAAAGAACCTATTAAGAATGAATAGCACTTGTGGGGGGGTTGGTGTTGGGGGCAGTGCCGCACAACAACACGCATTTTTAAAGTATCTTTAATGTCAAAAGATGTCCAGGTGTGCTTTACAGAAGCAATTGTCATGATGAACTGCCTAAGGGGAGGTCCTCTGCTCATTTCTCCATTCCTGGCGTTCTTCCACTTTCATCTTGAGTTGCCTGTAAAAGCCTCCCATTTTCAACTTCAATGAACCATATTCCTGAGGGAAAAGAATACGTGTGGTGATTTCTCTTACCTTCCTTATGTCTGTATAAAGGAGACACATCTTCTCGAACCATCCTCCTATCCTTCAAGGTTCTTGGAGTGATTGTCAGACAATGTTTGACACCAAGGCACATAAGAAGATATTAGGGTAGGTGGCCAAATGCTTTGTCCAAGAGGTAGAATTTAAGGAGTGTTCTAAAGGAGGAAAGAGAGGTGGAGACTTGGAGAGGCTTAGAGAGGGAATTCCACAGCTTGGGGCCCGAGCATCTGTAGGCACAGCCAGCAATGGGTGCAATGAAAATCAGGGGATGGGTAAGGCACGGGTGTTTAAGGCACACAGTTACATTTCTGTAGCTGCTCTACAATTTGCAAATTGCCTAAGAGCGGTACTGATCTCTGACATAATGAAACAGTTTAATTCTCAATCAATTTTATTTTATCTCTGAAAAATAGCACTTTGAGCTGTCCCATTGGTCAGATCAGTGGGGATTCTAGTTCAAACAGTGATACATTTCGTAAACAAGTCAAGGGAAATTAATTGGAAACTAAGATTTCTTTGGACAAATAAGCTATTAATGCATGCAAATAACATACTTAATTGAGTTGTGGTGGCCGGTGAAGCAATGGGATAAAAATGTTGTACTGCAAACTCAAGAGTGATTAGGAAATTTAAAAAATACTTGCACAAATAAAAATAATATCGGAGCATTTTATGATATCCAATGGGCTACCACCTATTTTAATATACTCCTATATTAAAATGCTATCAGTGTTTACAGGTCAGTTTTCAGTTAGGCATCATTGAGGCCACATTTTTGGTCTTAATGTGCATTGCCCAGTATAAATGTTTCTCTGTATCATATTTTAATTCTTGATTATGAAGCCAATGCCTTAGTCAGCTGTTTCTAATATTAAGAACAGAAACCTGGCAACAACCACAATGGCCTTTCTCCAATGCTCAATTGTGCTGGTCACCTCTCTGTTGTTAGCCCTGCTATGGCCAACTCACTGCCAAACCTGCTTTTACTGAGACACTAAGCCAACCACTCTGAGGGATGGCACTGTTGACAAAGGCTCAACTGGCTTCATAAATCAAAAATAAAAGAAAGACTTGCATTCATATAGCGACTTTCATGGCCAGAGGCTGTCCCAAAGTGCATTACAGCCAATGAAACACTCTTGAAGTGCAGTCACTGTTGTAATGGAAGAAACATGGCAGCCAATTTACACACAGCAAGCTTCCACAAACAGCAATGTAGCAACGACTGGATAATCTGTCTTTGTGGTGTTGATTTAGGGATAAATATTGGTCAGGACACTGGGGATCACTCCCCTGCTCTTCTTCAAGATAATGTCATAGGATCGTTTACGTCTGCCTGAGAGGGCAAAGGGGGCCACAGAGTTTTTGACAAACAACAGCATTAAGGATTATAAACCAAAGACGCGTAAGTGGCACTAAAATACAGAGCAGCCATAATCTAATGGAATAGAAGAACAGGTTTGAGGGGCTGAATGGCCTCCTCCTATTCCTATGTTTCAGTGATTAGAGAATTTCTTGAACTTCACACTGATTGCGATAGAAAGGCAGTCAGCTATTGTAGACTCTTAATCACTGTGCAACAGAAGCGGCTCTCCATGGCTGCGAAGTCTATGTGTTACGGTTTGACTGAGCTCTGCAGTAGTTTCTAATTATCAATTAAAACAGTTTGTGAAACATTACTGCCTAAATAATTCACAAAAAATGATGACATGCAAAGAACAAATATTTAGAATTAGCAAACGTTTTGCAATAATTCTGTACACCCTCACTTAGGCAACATTGAAAATTATTGTGAGTGATTTTCCTGCATCTGTGACTGTTTTAACATGGAGCAACGAAAGGTGCTAAGACAACGGCCAGAGTTTCAGGGAGCTTTGCACCGTAACTGCGGTGTGAGAATGGTGCTGCTCCAAGGAAATTTGGACATATGGTGAAAAAGAGCAAGGGAGTTATCCGCAGTGTCCTAGGGCCAATACTTACCCCTCATCAGCATTGCCAAAACTGATTATCTGATCATTATCACAGTGTTGTTTGTGGGGAATTTGCTGTGTGCAAATTGGCTGCCGTGTTTACAGCAGTGCAGGACTTCAAAAGTACTTTGTTGGCTGCACAACACTTGGGACATGCTGAAGCCATAAAAGATGCTAAATAACTCCAACTTTTTCTTTCTTCTATACCTAAATTCCCTCAATCATTTCAGTTGTATGGTGTTGGTTACATCTTGGCAGGTTTGATGAAGTTTTTATAGTCATATGTAGGTTAACTGCAAGTCTTTATTGACTCTTAGAACTATTTACAGATATACAGTAAAATGTACAAGCTAGGAGCTGTGTTCATGCTTGGCTGGTACACACAACTCTGTCCAACACTAGACTGACCCTGAGTACGGGTTATGTGCATCTTACATCACTGTGTAGGCTGTACTGTACTCAGTCCCACATTAACCCTATATGTACCAGAGCTTTATACTACACCTCCCTCCTAGTCTTTATCCAATGTATTTTAAGCAATTATAATTTACCTTATGTCTTACATTGTTATTGCTGACTGCCGTTTGGACTCTTGCAATTCATTTGTTAAATCCTCAATGCATTTCTTCGAATTCTTCTTTTTTGCTTTTATAGTCTGGATTTACTCTTCCACACTGCGCATCTCAATCTTCACGTTGTTCAGATTGGACCAAAGTTCAAGAAGTTCATCAGTTTTGGTTGTTAATTCTGCTTCCAAGCAACTGGTCTGTTGCATCAGCAATTCTTTCTCCTGTTCCAAGCATTTTGCACATTGTTTACTGGAAATTTCTGGTGCTTGAAGATCTATCTTTCCTGAATTTGCTTCTACAAGTTCATCATTTAAGGGTTTCAAGTCCTCTGTCAAGTGTTCTACTTTCTGTGAGTGACATTCCAGTGTTCTCTTCAGTATTTTTCCTTCGTAGTCTCATCTTTCGTACGTGAAAGTTGGTTCTCAACGCTGATCAGTTTTTCTTTAGCAGAGTATAATTCCTCTGCGCTATTGTTCATGCTCACATTCTGTAATTGCACTTCTGCCAATTGTTTTTGAGACTGTTCATGCTTTTTTTTTGAGAAGTTTTATTTTCTCTTGCCATTCTAGATTCTTGATTTCCATTTCTTCTTATATCTCTTTGGAAATATGATGCTTTCTCAGGTTTTCTTCTAAACATCCAACTAGTTTCTTCAGCTCTGCAGCCTCTTCCTTGTACCTCTTGGCTTCCTCCTGGAATATTGAACATTCCTGAGTCTTCTGGTTCTTCCATCCTTTCACAATGGAATTAAATTCATTTTGTTTCACTTGGTAATTTCCCAGAGGAACAACCTTTGACCTGAAGGATCCTTGCAGCGTATATAGGTCCTTCAGCAGGTTTTCCCTTTCTTTGCAAGGTGCAATTACTTTGTCTTGAGTTTCCTTGTAATTTAACAGAGTCTCATCGAGTTTGCCCTGGTGTTCTGCCTTCCTGCAGTTCAATGTAGTCTTTATTCCTTCATGCTGCTGACGGGCTATTTGCTGTTTTTGAATTTGATCTTGAAGGACAATTAGCTATCTTTCAACTGTTTATTTTCTTGTTCAGCTCTTGCTTTCTCAATCTGCACTTCAATGTATTGCTCTGTCACTACCGGATAGTTCCAACACAGCTTTTACTGAAGTAGCATTCAATTCCTTTTTTAACTCATTGTATTTTTCCCATGGCATGTATTGGTTCCTCAAAGATCCTTTAAAGGACACAGCTTCTTTGAGTACCTTTTTTGGCTGCTGTTGTGCCTGGCTGTACATCTGGTTGAGTTTTCCTGACTCCTGCTTCAATATGCCAACTGTGGAATTCAGGGTTGTTGTTTCCTACTGGTACCTTTGTGATGCCTCAGACATTTGCTTGTTTTGATCTAGAACAGTTTGATGCATTTATGTCTTTAGTTTATCACGATTATTCAAAGGTACAAACTCAGCTTGAATCTTCCAGTTCAGTTTCAATACAAACATTTTCCAACCTTACTTCATTTTCCTTTTCCAGGATTGTTTATTTTGGATTTTATTGGATAGTTCTCCTTCATTCACAGTCAGCTTCCCGCTCCATACTGCCACTTGTTGTTGCAGTTTAGGTAATGTGTTGGGCTTCCCAAAAAGGTATATTTTCAAAATTTCCAGAAAATTATTGGACTCTCTGGTGCCCTTGTGTGGTTTACTCAGGTAATGTCTTTTTCCCCTTTTGTAGCTTTACTGGGGATTTTCTGTTCCCCTTTTTAAGCTATGTCTGTTCCACAATTAAAATATTTGTCAAAAGCTTTTCATATTTTATCGAAGGTGTTTGAGGACTCATCACTGCACTGCATTAGGATTACTTCATCTGCAAGTTCAACAAACAAGTATCAAAAGGTCACAACAAAAACAGAAAATGTTTTAAAAACTCAGCAGGTCTAGCAGCATCTGTGGAGAGAGAAAAACAGAGTTAATGTTTCGAAATGTTAACTCTGTTTCTTTCTCCACAGATGCTGCTAGACCTGCTGAGCTTTTACAGCATTTTCTGTTTTTCTTTCAGGTTTCCAGCATCTGCAGTATTTTGCTTTTATCAAAGTATAAAAAGGTATTAATCTGGACTTTTTCTGATTTTCTACTTACAGCTGACGTACCCTGGTAATTCAAATATTCTCTCCTCCAGGTCATTCAATATTGTGATTGATCTGGGCTTTGATTACATCTGAATTTGTTTGGAAGTGTGGAATTCTGATCCATGGTCAAATTTTTAAAAGTGTCAGTTCTGCTTTAAGAGCTTTCTGAATTTCAAGATGACATCGCTGCTCACTTGCAGATAAAGGGACTTTCTGTGTTTGCTGGTTTTAGCAGGCTCCACCATGATGGCAATTGCGCTCAGGTGGAAAAAATATTCCAACAATGGCTGCTTGCTGAGTTCTCTAGCTCAGCGTTTCTCTTCAAAGTCACAAATCTGGTGAATTTGAGCTTTTGCTTGCTTTTTTGCTGAGCTGAACAATTGTGACATTCCCAAGATTCCCATTGCGACGGGCTTCTTTCAAGCTGCACTCCTGACACCGAACTACTTTAGAGATTTCTCAGGACTTGCTGCAGACTCTGAAGCTAGACTTCTAAAGGGGATTCAGTGGCGTCTTCTCTTCTGCTGCAGTGGAGTTTTAAATCTCTGCCTTCAGTTTCCAAGCCTTTCTTTGGATCTTTGTATTGGTGATTTTTCCCTCTGCGTCACTGTTTCTGGAGCTTCTTTTCAGGCTAGACCACTTTGCTGAATTTTTCTCAGTCTTCCAGCATTTCAGTTTGCCTCTGCATTTTAGTGTGGTTCTGGGTTTTTTGGCGAGCACATTGCACTGTCTGATCCACAGCAGGTGCCGACGGGGACTTCGCAGGTTTCTGGCGTTCAGAGGACTGTTGGAGGCCAGCAATCTGCTGAGTCTGAGTCAGATACGGAGCCTCTGAAATCGCTCATACCTCAGTTGCTGGAGCTGCAAAGGCAAGCCTGGGAACATCAGGAAGGGATGTCCGCTGCACTCCTCAGATTGTAAGGCTCATTTTGGCTCTTCAGTGGGGTGAACGGAAGCTCCAGCTGCCCCTTCTTCCTCAGGAGCTGCTCCCCTCTCTGCCCAGCCAGCATTTCCACTGCTGTCTTCTCCTTCATCTCTGCTCTCTGTAGGCCATGAGGCATACAGCTAGGTGACAAGTCTCCATGCTCCTGATGTACTCCTCCTGCAGGATGAAAGACAGAGATGCATGGATTAGCACGGATTAGCTCGAGTGTTCTAAGAACCTCGCTTGGTTAAATCTGAAGGCCCCTTAATGCACCCCAGAGAGAGCTGGCCACACATAGATGGCCAGAGTTTAGCATGCTGCATGGCTGTCCAAAACTCCACCTTCCTCCGCCCCACTCCACCTGACTGACTGGCAACAGATTTGCTCACTAGACTTCATACAGTGCTCTCAGCTCAAGCGCAGGGATTCTCCTAACACACGCTGCAAGGCTGCATTGTTAGCTTGAACAATGGGAGAGACTGGTCCAAACTGGGAGAATGACATTGTAAGGGGCTGCAATCGCCTCCACCAATGACTGCTCCATTGCCAGCTTTGTCCTTTTCCAAACTACCCTAAATGTTACCGAGTTATGATCACTATTCCTGAAATGCTCCCCCATTGACACTTCTCACCCCAGGCTGCATGTGAGGCAAGGAAGGAGATTGCAGGGACTCTGACACTAATTTTCTTTGGCCACAGGAGAGATGCCAGGGGACTGGAGGACAGTGAATGTGGTACCATTATTCAAGAATGATAATAGGGATAAACCAGGTAATTATAGGCCAGTGAGTCTAACATCAGTGGTTGGGAAACTATTGGAAAAAAATTCTGAGGAACAGGATTAATCTCCACTTGGCGTGGCAAGGATTGATCAGAGATGTAGTGCGCATTAATGATTTAGGCGTGAATATAGGAGGTATGATCAGTAGGTTCGCAGATGACACAAAAATTGTGGTGTCATAAATAGTGAGGAGGAAAGCCTTAGAGTACAGGACAATACCGAGATGGGTTGGTAAGATGGGCAGAGCAGTGGCAAATGGAATTTGATCCTGAGAAGTTGAGGTGATGCATTTTGTGGCGACTAACACGGCAAGGGAATACACAATGAATGGTAGGACCCTAGGAAGGACAGAGGATCAGAGGGACCTTGGTGTACATGTCCATAGATCCTTGAAGGCAGCAGCACACAAAGATAAGGCAGTTAAGAAAGCATAAGGGATACTTGCCTTTATCAGCCAAGGCATAGAATATAAGAGCAGGGAGGTTATGCTGGAGCTGTGCAAAATGCTAGTTAGGCCACAGCTGGAGTACTGTGTGCAGTTCTGATCACCACACTATAGGAAGGATGTGATTGCACTGGAGAGGGTGCAAAGGAGATTCACCAGGATGTTGCCTGGGCTGGAGTTTTCAGCTATGAAGAGAGACTGGATAGGCTGGGGTTGTTTTCCTTGGAGCAGAGAAGGCTGAGGGGGGGACCTGATAGAGGTATACAAAATTATGAGGGGCATAGATAGGGTAGATAGGAAGAAACTTATCCCCTTAGCGGAGGTGTCAATAACCAGGGGGCATAGATTTAAGGTAAGGGACAGGAGGTTTAGAGGGGATTTAAGGAAAAATATTTCACCCAGAGGCTGGTTGGGATCTGGAACCCACTGCTTGGGGGTGGTGGTAGAGGCAGAAACCCTCAAAACATTTAAGAAGTATTTAGATGAGCACTTGAAACACCTTAGCACACAGAGCTATGGGACAAGTGCTGGAAAATGGGATTAGAATGGTTAGGTGCTTGACGGCCAGCACAGACACAATGGACTGAAGGGCCTGTTTCTGTGCTGTATAACTCTATGACTAAACTGCCAGCATGTTATGGGGTGTTGAGCGTCTCGCTATGTTTGATGAAGTCTTTGCAGTCATACATAGGTTAATTGTAAGTCTTTATTGACTCTTAGAACTATTTACAAATATACAATAAAGGGTTCAAGTCAGGAGCTGTCTCCATGCTTGCTGGTACACACGACTTTGTCCAACACTCAACTGACCCTGGGTGTGGGTCATGTGCCTCTTACATCACTGTGTGGGTGGTATTACACTCAGTCCCATATTAACCCTATATGTGCTAGACCTTATACAATGATTTGTGTCTCTTTGGAGATCAGTCTGCTGAAGCCTGTGGTTCATTACTTACTGAGTTTTCCTGCTGTTACACCAGCAATGTCTTGGCATAGATTTATGCTCCAAAGCTTGTGGTTACCTAATATCAGGCATGACTGGGGTTTCTAGAATATGATGGCAATGTTCACAGAATCACAGAATTGTTATAGTAGAAGGAGGCCATTTGGCCCATCATGTCTGCACTGATGCTCTGAATAAGCAACTCACCTAGTTCCAGTCTCCTGCCTTCTTCTCAAAAGGCTGCACCTTCTTCCCTTTTAGATAACAGTCTGGTTCCCTTTTGAATGCTTCGATTGAAGCACCACACTCTCCAGCAGGGCATTCCAACTTGCTTTCCAACTAACCGCTTGCTGCATAAAAAAATTCTCTTTATATCAGTATCACCTCTTTTACTAATTACTTTAAATCTGTGCCCTCTTGTTCTTGACCCTTCGCGAGCAGGAAAGAGTTTCTCCCTATCTACTCTGCCAGACTCCCCATGATTTTGAACACCTTTATCAAATCTCCTCCCAACCTTCTTCTCTCGAAGGAAAACAGTCCTGACTTCTCCAATCCATCTTCTTAACTGAAGTTCCTCATCTCTGGAACCATTCTTATGAATCTTTTCTGCATCCTTTCTAATGCTTTTACATCCTTCCTAAAGTGAAAAGCTCAGAACTGGGCTCAGTACTCTACCTGAGGTCAAACTAGAGACTTATACAAATTCAACATAACCTCCTTGCTTCTGTACTCTAATCCCCTATTAATAATGCCAAGAATACTTTCTGCTTCATTAACTGCTCTCTCGACCTGTCCTGCCACCTTCAATGATTTATGCACATATATACCCAGGTCCCTCTGCTCCTGTACCCCCTTTAGAGTTGTACTCTTTATTTTATATGTCTGTCCATGTTCTTCCTATCAAACTGAATCTCTTCACATTTCTCCGCGTTGAACTTCACCTCTCATCTGTCTGCCCATTCCACCAGCCTGTCTTTGTCTTTTTGAAGTTTTACACTATCCTCCTCACAGTTCACAATATTTCCAAGTTTTGTATCACCTGTAAACTTTGAAATTATGTCCTGTACACAAAGGTTTTTGTCATTAATATATATCAAAAAAAGCAAGGGTCCCAAAACTGATACTGGGGAACTCCACTACAAACCTTCCACTAGCACAAAAAATATCCATTAACCACTGCTCTCTGTTTCCTGTCACTCAGCCAATTTCTTATCCAAGTGCGTACTTTCCCTTTTATTCCATGAGCTATAACTTTACTCACAAGTCTGTTGTGTGGCACTGTATCAAACATCTTCTGGAAGTCCATGTACACCATATTAACAGCATTGCCCTCACCAACCATCTCTGCTACCTCTCCAAAAAACTCAAGCAAGTCAGTTAAACATGTTTTTCTCTTAAGTAATCCATGCTGGCTTTCCTTAATTCACCCACATTTGACCAAGTGACTATTAATTTTGTCCCAAATTATTGTTTCTAGAAGTTTCCCCACTGTCAAAGTTAAACTGACTGGCCTGTAGTTGCTGGGCTTATCTTTATATCCTTTATTGAACAACAATGTAATGTTTGCAATTCTTCAGTCCTCTGGGACCATGCCCGAGTCTAAGGAAGACTGAAAAATTGTGCCCAGTGCCTCTGCAATTTCTACTCTCACTTCCCTCCATATCCTTGGATGCATCTCATCCAGTCCCGGCGCCTTATCAACTTTTAAGTACAGATAACCTATCCAACACCAACTCCTTTTCAATTTTAAACCCATCTAGTGGCTTAATTGTCTCGTCTCTTACCATGGCCTGGGTAGCACCTTCTTCATTCATAAAAACAGATGCAAAGCATTCATTTACTACCTCAGCTACGCCCTCTGCCTCCATGTGTAAATCCCCTTTTTGATCCCTAATCAGCCGCTCTCCTCCTTTTATTATTATTTGCCTAGGGAAGACTTTGGGATTCCCTTTTACGTTAGCTGCCAGTCTCTTTTCATACTCCCTCTTTTCTCCTCTTATATGCTTCTTCACCTCCCCCCTGAACCTTCTATGTTCAGCTTGGTTTTCAATCTTATTTTCTAGAGTTCGCCTGTCAAGTTTTAGCATTTTCCTTATTAAGACCTGTCCGGACTTAACCAAAGTGTATCATGTGGTTATAATGTTAATATTAATAGACATTAACTGGACTTGAGAAAAACACAACCACACCAAAAGAAAACAATGAAAAATGTGTGGAGGGAACCATTTCTATTGCAGACTAACGATCTGACTGAACACACACAGAAGGCTTTCAATGCACTAATATACTGTCAACATCAATATTATTCTGGAGTGGAACCCTGAACCTTGATTACCTTCAATCCAGATAAAGAAACTATTTGTGGCATTGTAAATATATCGTGACCCAAAGACTAATGGACTGTGTAGAACAGGTCTTCTGAATCAGTGCGATTGGCATCATGGATTGATTGTCTTGTAAATTGAGAATACATCCTAATTAACACAGAGTATCTATGTCATACATATACAGATATATTTGTCGGTATCAATATGTCTACGTACACTGATATATGTGTGTGTACTTAGGTATATACATGTATAATTGGCAAAAGAACAATTAACAATATGAAGAAAACATTTTTTTTTGGTTGAGCAAATTGTTGGTCTGGAAGAAAGAGCGGTGGAAGCAGATTCAATAGTAACTTTCAAAAGGGAATTGGATAAATACTTGAAGGGGAGAAATTTAAAGGACCATGGTATACAAGGCTATGGGCCTATTGCTGGAAAATGGGATTAGAATAGCTAGGTACTTGTTTGGCCAGCGCAGACTCGATGGGCCGAAGGGCCTTTTTCTGTGCTGTAGACCTCTATGACTCTATGACTATATGAGATAAGAGCAGGGGAGTGAGACTAACTGGATAGTTCTTGCAAAGGGCTGGCACAGGTACAATGGGCCAAATGGCAGTTCTGTCGAAGGGTCATGAGGACTCGAAACGTCAACTCTTTTCTTCTCTGCCGATGCTGCCAGACCTGCTGAGTTTTTCCAGGTAATTCTGTTTTTGTTTTAGTCTTCTGCACTGTATGGTTCTAAGATCTGCATGTCTCACTTTTGTATAATTACTGTTGGATATTGTATAAAACAGGAATATAGATTGAACAATCTTCTTGTAGAATAATGCAAAATTGTCAATAAACAATGATACCACCGTCAACTATTATTTTCAAAAAATTATCATTTATATAGTGCGTTGTCACATCTGTCTGGATACCTCATGGTGCTTTACACACAATGAATTATTCTGAAAATGCCATCTCTGTTATGTTATGTAGGCAGATACAGCAGACATTTTGTGCATGGCAACCACTTTGTTCATGTCAAATTAGCAAGTAAGGACAACTTGGTATCCTAAGGGGTCTAGGATACCAAGAGATACCTCAGGTCAAACAGCTGAGAAGAAGGAAGACTTGCATTTTACTATCTGCATATGTAAATTCTATTGTACATGAATGTGATATAAATATGCAGGTTGAACGTCCACTGATGAAACCCTCGCCCATGCGGTTTAATTGTTATCTACAGACAGGGTTATTGCAATGCTGGCCAGCCTCCCATCTTGCACCATCCACAAACTTGAACTCATATAATAAAATTCTCACCAGGTCCTGTTCACCCATCACGCTTGTGCTCACTGATCTGCATTAGCGCCCGGGCTGGCAACAATGGAATTTTAAAATTCTCATCCTTGTTTTTCCTATCTCTGTAATTTCTTCCAGTCCTACAACACTCCAGGATCTCTCCGCTGCTCCCATTCTGGCCTCTTGGACATCCCCGATTTCCATCCCTCCACCATAGGTGGCCGTGCCTTCAGCTGCTGAGGCCCTATGCTTTACAATCTCCTCACTAAACCTCTCCACCTCTCTTCCTTCAAGATGTTTTTTTTTTAAACCTGCCTCTCTGGCCAACTTTTTGGTTGCCTATCCTAATGTCTCTTTATGTGGCTGAGTGTCCATATCTTCCTCAGGCCTCTTTGAAACATTTTAGAACATGTTAAATGCACTTGATAAAAGCAAATTGTTGTCGTTATACATATGGCTGCTTTGTTTATTTGTTATTTGCCGGATCTGCCCATGTGCAGATTTGTCTCCATCTGCAAAATGGTCAGTTGCCTAAGGCTTCTTCAGATAACTAATCTGATAACAGGACCAGTGAAGTAAATAATTAAACAAATTTATCTTGATTGTTGTTCAGTGATAAAATTCTCACTCTTGGGACCTTCAGGAGCAAAACAGAGCTACAGTTATACCACACTGCACCAGTGGGTGAAACTCAGCTGGCCTGACCAAAGTTATACTGCAAGCTGCAAATTATTTTCTGTTTGCCAAGAGAGAGCCCTCTAATACCTTTGAATAGTATTCTCCCCCACACCTCCAACCCTACCCACCGTGGCTTAGTGGGTAGCATATTTTTCTGAGATAAAAGGTTGCGGGTTCATAGTCCCATTCCTAAGACTCAAGCACAAAATCTAGGCTGCCCCTCCCAGTACTGAGGGAGTGTTGCACTGTCAGAGATGCTACACCATAGCAGTGACTACACTTCAAAAGTACTTCATTGTCCTGCGGTCATGAAAGCCACTATGTAAAGGGAGACTTTATTTCTTTCTTTAAAATGCTTATGGATGTCCTAAGGTGCTATACAAATGTAAGATCCTTCTTTCTGGAGTTTCTACTCCCACTTGATATAACATTCGAACAACCAGTTACATAAAGAGAAATAAGGAGAGGTTAAAAAAAAGAATGGATTAAGCAAGAACAAGCAAGATAGAAAGGAAAAGGAAGAAATTTTAAATTTGACCTTTTTAGAATCTCCAACAATAATTGACAACTTGAAGGAGTGAGACTCTATACTTTTATTTGCTCATTTTCTGGGCAACAGAGGTTATTTGGTAGTCATTAACAATTAGCACATTAATTAAAGGGCAATTACGGATGGGAAATAAATGTCGGCTTAGCCAGTGACACCCACATCCCATGTATGAAGGTTAAAAAAAAGATAAGAAAGATTGCTTTAAAATAAATGTTGATAATTAATAGATGAGTTTAACTGTGTCGTTAGCGCACAAATAATGCAGCAACTTTGTGAAAGTCACCAGGACATTAAGGGAGAGATGCTGTTTTTATGAAGCTAAGGTTGGAGTGGTGCAAATGATCCAGCAATTTATGACGATTCACATGAGGTGTTTCTCTCTTTTTACAAATCCCTGAATGATTTACACATATATAAGGATGACAATCATGCAGAGACACCTTTTTTATTGGCAAAAGCTGTCCCATTATTTCCTTGCATGACTTGACATCAAATTTTATCCTGTAACACTCCCACAAAGCCCCTTAGGACATTTCACTAGATAAAAAGCAATTTGTGGTTATTGTTGCTGTGGGTTGGTGGATAAATGTGAACCAGGGTACACACATGGGTATACAATCTTCTTTAGGTGCCATATATAAGATGCACTGCAGCAATTCGCCAAGGCTTCTTGGACAGCACCTTCCAAACCGGCAACCTTTACCCCTAGAAGGACAAGGGCAGCCGATACATGAGAAAACCACCACCTGGAAGTTCCCCTCCAAGTCACTCACCATCCTGACTTGGAAATATATCGGCCGTTCCTTCACTGTTGCTGGGTCAAAATCCTGGAACTCCCTCCCTAACAGCACTGTCGGTGTACCTACACTACACAGGGACTGCAGCGGTTCAAGAAGGCAGCTCACCCACCACCTTCTCAAGGGGCAATTAGGGATGGGCAATAAATGCTGGTTTAGCCTCATCCCATGTATGAATTTTTTTAAAAAAAAGTTAAGAAAAAATGCTTTGAAATAAATGAATTGAATTTGCGCTATAGTACAGATTTGTATTCAGGTTTTATTTTGCAATGATGAGAGCGAGAGAGAGAGAGAGAGCTTTTCCCCTTGATGTGCAGCAATGGAAGTTTTGCTGCCTATATGTTGTAGCTTTAAGGGCAGGAGTGGAGCAGTCTTTACGTCACTGTAATCCGACGTTGTTTTGCCTCTTTCTCTCCATCCCCCTTTTTACATCAGCACAGAGCAGCTGCCGGTGCCGACTGCAATGGAAAACGTGTGTTGGGGGGGGGGGGGTGGTGGGTGGGGTGGGGGGAGACAGGGGAGAGAGCGGCCGCTGCATCAGAGTGTCCATCCGACCAACCCCAGTTTCACCATTCGCTCTCTTTGATGTCATCTTTCAGCATAAAGACCCCCGCCAAGAATGAGAGTTAAAGCGCCGGAGCCGGAGACACTGACTTGGAACATCTCTCTGCAGCGGTCGCTGCCAAGGAGCCCTGAGTACTTTCATTCTTCGCCTTGCTCTGTGACAAGCTGCTTTGCTCTGTATCTGGACAGCTCAGGTTGAACCTCTCCCTCCCTCCCTCCCTCCCTCCCTCCTTCTCTCTCTCTCTCTCTCTCTCTAACCCTGCATTGAACCACCCCAAGGTTGTTCCATTGGGCAGCCAGATGTGCCCTCACCTGCGCCCTTCTCCACTTACATGGCTCCTGCACGAAGAATCAAAACTTTGCTAACCGTCAACATCTTCGTCTTCTTGGGGATAGTCCTGTTTTCCGTCTATTGTCGGATTTCCGAACGCTCCGAGGAGCTGGTCCAGATCCCCGACCGGAGAGTCAGGAGCCGGAGTAGCAGGGAGCAGCTTCTGAAGGACAGAGAGAACATCCTGCAGCGGTTGGACCATTTGGAAGAAGTGGTTTACAACCAGCTCAATGGTAAAAAAAAAACCCTCTCATTTTATTATGGTCTCCACTCTCTCCACCACCCCTTTTTTTTTTGCTCTCTCTCTCTCTCCACCTCTGTCCTGAGGAAGTTTATTTATTTATTTTTTAAACATTTAGTTTTGGTAGACGCTGCTTTTTCCACCCACCCCCTTTTCCACACCGAACCTCCCCCCCCCACCCCACCCACCCCACAACCCCCCCGTTCCACCCTGACGGGCTGACACTGGGCTAGGTCAGTGTGCCTCTGCACAATACTGAGCAAACTCTAACTTGTTTGGGCTAACCCGGCTTTCAAGTGAAGGGCAGCCAGACCCTGCATTTCTGTAGCACCTTTCCACGGACTCAGGGCTTTTGCAGCCAATGAAGCACCTTTGTTGAAGCGCAGGCGTTGGTGGCAGCCAACTGACGCACAGCAAGATCCCACAAAAAAGCAACGAGGCAATGACCAGGTGATGGTTGAGGAATAAATACACTAGACAAGACAGAGGGTGGGGGGGGTGGGGTGGGGGGGAGAGAGAGAACTCTCCAGCCCTTCTTCCAAAATAACACAGTGGGGACCTGTTATGTCCACCTGTGAGGGCAGACGGGGCCTCGGTTTTAATGTCTCAGTTGATAGCAACCTCAGACCTGGCAGCTCCCCTTCAGTGCCAGCCTGCATCTTTGCACTCAGATCTCTGGAGTGGGATTTGAACACACAATCTGTTGACTCCGATGCGGGATTGCTTTAAACTAAGTCACGCCAAGAGGCAACCTTGGTATAAAATGATGATTGCGGTAGTGGGACAATTTTACCCAGTACAGGGATTTTAATCAGTGCATCCCACAGTGGCTGTGGTGTACGAGGTTGCTATGGCGACAGGAGTAAATTACCCAGAATGGGCAAAGACTTTGAGCCTTTTTTTTATTTTTGAGAACAGGCGATGTAGCTTTGGGCTGTTGGGTTTAAAATGCTCCTGAATTTCGGGACCTGCCTCCTTAATATTTTTGTTATCCCTGCAGCCTAGGTTCAGATATCGGTGAACTTTAATTCGGGTTTTCAGCGTTTTGAAAGTTTTGCAGTGCGAATCTTACCACATTTAATTTCAGAACCTCAGCTTAACTCGTGCTGATCAATGTCTGGTCAAAGTATCTGTATTGTAAGCCCTCACTGCACTCGATCTAGCATTCGATGATAATCAGCAGCTACCTCTTGTAAGCCTTAAGTGAAGACCAAACCTGGATTTAAAATGTAGAATCTTCTTCTCATATTCATACCAAGCCCGGTTCATGCAGCTCGCACACCCCCTCCCTCTAAACCCTCTAACTGCTGTCCTACATTCACTCCTGGTCCAGCTATGCCTTAATTTTAAAATTGTGTTTTAGTTCTCTCCACAGCCTCGGCCCTCCCTCATTCGTAACTTCCTCCAGCTACAACCCTGTGAGGGTTCCATGCTCCTGCAATTCTGGCCTCTTGCACATCCCTGATTTTAATCACTCCACCAAAGGCGGCTGTGCCTTCAGCTGCCAAGACCCTAAGCTCTGGAATTCCCTCCGTAACCCTCTTTTAAGAAGCTCCTTAAAACCTACCTCTTTGACCTACCTCTTTGGTCGCCTGTCCTAATATCTTTTTAAGTGGTTTGGTGACAAAGTTTGTTGGATAGCTCTCCTGTGAAGTGCTTTGGAATGTTTTGCTATGTTAAAGACACTATATTGGTACAAGGTGTTGTTCTGGCACCCTCACTGATTGCAAAATTTGTGCCCCCAGTTCAATTCCCCTCTCCTCCGAGTCAGAAGGTTGGAGTTCAAAACCCCATTGCTGTCTTTAGCCTATAATCTAAGCTGGCAATTCCAGTGCCGTGCTGAGGGAGTGCAGCACTGTCAGGAGTGCCATACTTCAGATGTGACGGTAAACTGAGGCCCCGTCTACCTGTTTGTGTGGACATTGAAGATCCCCTGGCATTTATCCACAGGTATCCTAGCCAACAACTGTCGTTCAACAAACCTGGTCAACAATCAGATCAGCCAGTTATACACAACATTGCTGCTTATGGGATCGTGCTGTGCACCACCAGCTGCCTTGCTTTACCACTCATATAAGTCATTGATTTTCAAAGTAATTCACTCTATGCCTGCGTTCCACAACATCACTTGATGATGTGATAAAGTGCTGTGTAAATATTTTCTGTTTAAACATGAAATCAAAAAGAAAACTATCAAAGACTGTCCATTAAGCAGCTTTGATATGTTTTTCTCCTGCTTGAAAGGGCAACAGAAAAATTGAAACAAAGAAAGGAATTTAAAATTGTTCTACTTCCTGGATGTACTAATTCAAGACATTGGAGTTCAAGTAGCTTTTCCATTAGCCTACACCTTTCAACTAGCCAATACATTACCTAGTCCACATCCTTATGCAACACATCTGAACAGAATGATATTATGTTATTGAGAATGAGAAGTAGGACACACAGGATAAAAATAAGAATGCTCCTTGCGCAGGCTGAGCCATGTATTTTTAATGACTCGCTCTCCGATCTGTCCTTTTTTATTTGAAGTTCATGATTACCTTGTTATTGTTTTCTGAAAATTTGAATTTCTCACCACGATCTGTTTCGTCACCCACAATTGGTCGTCTTCTGTCAGTATTTTCAGGTGAACTGTTTGGTTGCAGATGTTGTTCCTGTTTCAGGGCCCCTCAGTTTTTGTGACCAGTGGAGGAAGTGATTGAACACCTTTCTTTTTGAAGGTTTGTGGGGACTGCAGGTGCCTGCCATTTGCATTTCCATAGAGGGTGTATTAAATTAAGGGTGTTCGTGAAGGGCGGTTTATGTGTCTGAGGAGCACTTTGCCAATCCATTAATTTGAGTAAAATGGATCACGTAGATGACAGAATGATCTAGAATGCACAAAACAAAAAAAGTAGTACACGCTGGTGTTTATGCTCCACAGGAGCCTCCTTCTACCCCTCTTTATCTCACTCTAACAACCTATCCTCCTGTTCCTTCCTTCCTCGTGTGGTTTCGAACTTCCCCTTCAAGGCATCTCAGTTAGGACTGGTGTCATCTATCTTATTACTACTGAACTGGAATCCAATTGTGGACTTCATAATCATGCTTGAATATTCACATTTTTGTTTGATTGATGTCCAGTTATTTACCAGGGACTGCATTAACCCTTTTCACAAATTAATGTAAAAATCCCAAATAATCAGAGGCGATGCTGATGTTAGAGTGCCGTAGAATAATGATCTCTACATGTACCGGTCAATGAGTTAATTAAGCGCTGTGTCTGAGCTTGCGTACAGTCATGTCATTAATCAAACCAATATTGCAGCAGTCCATTTCCTCCACTATGAGCAGATCTCCTGTGGCATTGCTTACCAGTAGTCAGATGATTCTGGCTTTTCTAAGTACATGAGTGTGTTGCACCACACGCTGCACAATATACTCTTTCAAATGATGAGGAACAGTTGCCTCTAACCAGAACTGCCCCTCTAAGGCTGCAGAGTCGAATTGTTGCGAAAACAATATTGTGAGGTGAATTAAGAATGTGTTGCTGCTGATGAGAGAAATCTACAAGTGGGCGGTTATTATAAATTTCATTACTTCAGGTCAGAAGAAATAAGCACAAAGTTTTCCCTTCTCTATGGTATCTTTGCAGCGCAATGACTCATTTTAATCTATTGATCAGTGATGGAAAAATAAGCTCTCCCATGTAAAATCAGTATTAAGAATTGGTGTCATGCTGAGAGCCAATGCTTAATATACTTTGTTTTATATTATAACTGGGGTGGACAATATGGTAAACCTGAGGTTTATCGTTTGTCCTGTTAGCAAGTTGATAGAGACGGTCAGGACAGAGAGTGCTTTCTAATTTATTGTCTACCCAAATGACTTTCAATAAATTTCATGGAGATTGTGTCCATTTTTTAAAAATTCTTTCACAGAATGTGTCCAGGCCAGCATTTATTGCAATGCCACTACTGAATACTCCTCTTTTTGTCTATGTTCAAATCATTGATGTCAATGGAAAACAAAAGATCTTAACACCAATCTCAAAACTATACTAAAATCTTGCCGGGCTTGTATTTCCATAGTGCTTTCCACAACCTCAGGACGTCACAAAACACTTTACAGCCAATGAAGTATTTTTGAAGTATAGGCCCACACACCGGCGGGATCTACCGGGTCCACCAATGTGAACGGAGATTTCAATGGCTCGCCGGGGCGGGGGAAGGCTGAATGTTTCCGGTGATAGCCACTGTTATGGTGTAGGAATTGCAGCAGGTGGTTTGGACACAAGTTCCTACAACAGAGACACCAGGGAGAACTCCCCTGCTCTACTTCAACATAGTGCCCTTGGATCTTTTGCACCCATCTAAAAGGACCAACAAGTCCTCAGTTTAACATCTCGTCTGAAATTCAGCACCTCGGACAGTGCAGCACTCCCTCACCACTGCACTGGAGGCTTAGCCTTGATTTTGTGCTCTACATTCTGGAGTGAGACTCAAACCCATGACTTCCCGACTCAGAGCTGAGCGTTGCCACCCGAAAGCTAAAAAAAAAATCCATCATGATATCTCTTCCACTTATATTCTCTTTAATGCGATAAACCTTCCTTTTTGTAATAAAAAGACTGTCATTTGGCATGTTACCTAGTGTTGGACATTACGCTCTCTCCCGCCTGGCAGGATATTACAGTCCCGCCGAACTAAAGGGGGATTTAAATGGCTCGCTGCATCTGCCGGGGGCAATCAAGCCACAGCTGAGCCATAAAATGCTGGCCCAAATCTCTTCTGAAAAACTATAGTACACCATCTATCACATTCCTTACATTTATACACTGCACTTTCCTTAAAACTTCAGTTGCCAAACAGGTCTTGCCCGAGACGAATGCATGCTGACTGTCCCTGCTGAGTCCATGGCTGGGTCTTTCTCAGAAGGGGGGTAAGTTCTGGCATTGGAACCTTACGAGGGTCCTGGGTCTGGATTAGCAGGTGGCAGGACCACAACAGCAATGTTCCTGGAGGCGGCCACTTAATTGACAGCTGCCTGGCCTGCTGTCCATGGCAGCGCAGTTAATGGGCGCTCCTCACTGGAACTCAGAAGCATCAGCAGCTCGCCCGAGGGAAGTGAATGCTGCTGTGGCAGCGAGGAGAACGAGAGGGGTGTCTCCACCTTGGGGCATCCTGTGTCACTTCTCTGCTGGGGTGAAGCGGGCAAGCCCGGTGTTTGGTTGGAGAGCACCTCCAGTGGCAGTGTCTGGGGTTGCAGGGGTGGCTATTGCTGCCAGGGGCCCCATCCTTGGGCCTTGGAGCCTCCTGCTCTGGCGCCACTGGGTGGTTGCAGGGAGGCCACCTTCACACAGCTGGTGGCCTGTGCATGCAGTGGGGATTGGGGTGGGGGGGCGGGGTGGGGGGGTGGGGGCAGTGGTGGGTGGTGCTTGGCCACTGGCAAAATGTCAGGGTCTGGGGAAGATGGATAGAAACATAGAAACTAGGAGCAGGAGGAGGCCATTCGGCCCTTTGAGCCTGCTCCACCATTCATTATGATCATGGTTGATCATCCAATTCAATAGCTCCCGCTTTCTCCCCATACCCTTTGATCCCTTTCCCCCCAAGAGCTATATCTAACTCCTTCTTGAAAGCATACAATGTTTTGACCTCAACTACTTTCTGTGGTAGTGAATTCCACAGGGTCACCACTCTCTGGGTGAAGAAATCTCTCTTCATCTCAGTCCTAAATGGTCTACCCCATATCCTCAGACTGTTACCCCTGGTTCTGGACTCCCCCACCATCGGGAACACCCTTCCTGCATCTACCCTGTCTAGTCCAGTTAGAATTTTATAGGTTTCTATGAGATCCCCCCTCATTCTTCTGAACTCCAGCGAATATAATCCTAATCGACTCAATCTCTCCTCATATGTCAGTCCCGCCATCCCAGGAATCAGTCCGGTAAACCTTCGCTGCACTCCCTCTATAACAAGTACATCCTTTCTCAGATAAGGAGACCAAAACTGAACACAATATTCCAGGTGTGGTCTCACCAAGGCCCTGTACAATTGCATCAAGACATCCCTGTTCCTGTACTTGAATCCTCTCGCTATGAAGGCCAACATACCATTTGCCTTCTTTACCACCTGCTGCACCTGCATGCTTACCTTCAGCAACTGGTGTACAAGGACACGCAGGTCTCGTTGTACATTCCCCTCTCTCAATTTATAGCCATTCAGATAATAATCTGCCTTCCTGTTTTTGCTACCAAAATGGATAACCTCACATTTATCCACATTATACTGCATCTGCCATGCATTTGCCCACTCACTCAGCTTGTCCAAATCACACTGAAGCATCTCTGCATCCTCCTCACAGCTCACCCTCCCACCCAGCTTTGTGTCATCTGCAAATTTGGAAATATCACATTTAATTCCCTCATCTAAATCATTAATATATATTGTGAATAACTGGAGTTATCTTGGGCTTTTAATTGGCTAAATTGGTTGCCCACTTCTGATCAGTGGGCAAGTGGTCCCCAACAGTCACAACCATCTTCCTTTGTGCTGGGTATGACTCCAAGCTGTGGAGAGTTTACCCCCTGATTCCCATTGACTCCAGTTTTGCTTGGGCTCCTTGATGACACACTCGATCAAATGTGACCTTGATGTCAAGGGCAGTTACTCTCGCCTCCCCTCTTTTGTCCATGTTTGAACCAAGGCCATAAGGCATGGAGCCAAGTTGCCAATTATTTTAACCCTTTAAGCTCTGGTAGAATTATGGTAAATCTTCACTGCACCTCCTCCAAGGCTTCCTTTCTGAGGTGCGGTGTCCAGACCAAACACAGTTACTCCGGATGAGGCCTAACCAGAGCTTTGCATTGAGTTCTGAACCTGGGTTAATTGATTATTTTTAAAAAATGACAAAATTGAACACAAGAGCAGCAGTAGGTGATGTTTAAACATGAGATGGATAAGGGACAGGCCTAGAGCATTCTCACTACAACTAAATGGGTTACAAGATAATCACAGAAGGAGGCTATTCAGCCCATCGTGTCTGCACTAGCTCTCCAAATGAGTAATTAACCTACTGCCATTCTCCCACATTCTCCCACCTTCTCCCCGTAACTCTGCACATTCTTCCTATTAAGAAAACAGTCTAATTCCCTCTTGAAAACCTTGATTGAACCTGCCTCCACCACGCACTCAGGCTGTGCATTCCAGACCCTAACCGCTTGCTGCGTGAAAAAGCCTTTCCTCATGTTGCTTTTGCTTCTATTACTAATTACTTTAAATCTGTGCCCTCTCGTTCTTGATTCGTTCTCCCTATCCACTCTGCCCAAACCCCTCATGATTTTGAATACCTTTGTCAAATCTTCTCTCAGCCTTCTTTTCCCCCAGGAAAACAGTCCTAACTTCTCCAATCTATCTTCCTAACTGAAGTTCCTCATCCTAGGGACCATTCTCACGAATCCTTTCTGCACCCTTTCCAATGCCTTCACATCATTCCTAAAGGGCAGCGCCCAGAACTGGACAGTACTCCAGCAGAGGCCGAACTAGTGTCTTATACGAGATCAACACAACCTGCTTGCTCTTGCACTCTACCCTCCTATTATTAAAGCCCAGGATGTGTTAGGTGCGCACCTGCCACCTTCAATGACAGTGACTGAGAGGTTAGAAGAGAAATTCAGATTAAAGGTAAAGACGTGCAATAAGTACAGGGGTGAATAGAGAAAAACACACTAGGAATTATAATACAGCACAGAAGAGAAATGGAGAAAGATCATAAGGAACTCAAACTAAGTGTCAGTGAGCAGGTTATTGCTGAGTAAATGCCACTTGATAGCACTGTCAACAACATCCTCCATCACTTTACTGATAATTGAGAGTAGACTGATGGGGCGGTAATTGGCCGGGTTGGATTTGTCCTGCTTTTTGTGGATGGGACATACCTGGGTAATTTTCCACATTGCCAGATAAATGCCAGTGTTGTCAATGTACTGGAATATTTTGGCTAGGGGCGCAGCAAGTCCTGGAGCACCAAGTCTTCAGTACTAATACTGAGATGTTTTCCCTTTTCGGGTACGTATCCAATTCCCTTTAGAAAGTTACTGTTGAACCTGCTTCCACCGCCCTCTCAGGCAGCGCCTTCCAGATCGCAACAAAGCTCATCGTGTAAAAGCCCCTTCTGGCTTTTGTTGCCAGTGATTTTAAATCTATGTCCTTTACTCACCAACCCTTCAGCCAGTGGAAATGGTTTCAGCCCATTTATCTTAGCAACTGCCTCCCCGCTCCCACAAGATTTTGAACACCTCAATTAAATCTCCCCTTAACTGCCTCAGCTCTAAAGAAAACAACCCCAGTTCCCCTAATCTCTCCACATAACTGACAGTCCCCAGCTCTCATGTACTGCTCTTACGCATCCTCCTCATCTCCCCCTGTACTATACTACTGCCTTCCTTGTTAACAGTAATGCAAAATATTTAAATTTCTACTCCAGTCCTTCAATGCTTCTGCATCTCCAAGTGGCCCCATGCCTTTAAATATCCTTTCTCGTGCTTATAGCTATTTCTCTTTCTGCTCACGAGAAGCCTTCTTTCATTCTGCACCTCAGTCTCCCTAATCTCTTTCTCCATCTCTCTTCTGTGCTGTCTTATAATTCCCATTGTGGATTTCTGTATTCGCCCCTGTACTTATTGTATGTCTTTTTCTTTAATCTGAATATTCCTTCTAACCTCTCAATCATTGCTACCTTGTAACTCATTTAGTTGTCAGAATGCTCTTGGCTTGTCCCTTATCCATCGCATGTTTAAACGTCTGTTCAGTGTTCTGTTTGTCATTTTTTTTTACAATTAATTAACCTGGGTTCAGACCCCTTTAACCACACTGATATTGGCCAATTTTCCAGTCCACACCACCCCGCACCCACACCCACACCCACTCCCCCCCCCCACCCACCTTAGGTCTTTTATTTGGTTTCTGATATATTAATTATCCAGGTATTCACTCTTCACTTTATTTTTGTAAACAAAAACTCACTGAAAGCATGTCGACAGGTGCAAGAAAAAAAGCAATTTAAAGTGATGAATAGAACATCGGCCCTTATCTCAAGGGCTCTGAGTACAAAGAGATGGAATTAGGTTATGGCAGTGCAGAGTTCTGGTTAGATCCCATTTAGTGTGCTGCACTGAGTTCTGGGCACCACACCTCAGGAAGGAGGTATTGACTATAATGGGGTGCAGTGGAGATTTGGAATTCTATCAGGGGCTTCAAAGGTTAAATGATGAGGACAGGTTTCATAAGCAAGGACTGTATGCTTTAACTATGAGGATTAAGCAGAGATGTAATTGAAGTGATTAAGATGACTAACGAATTTTAGGGAAACTATTTCCTCTGATGGGGGCAGTCTAGAACAAAGGGGCACTGGTGAGGGATGGAGGTGGGGTCCTTCCTGTGACTGGACATGCATTGAGCCATGTGAGATTAGGAGGGGGTGTAAACTGGAATGTTGAGCTCCAGAAGGTCACAGTTGCTGTCAAATTAACATTACCACAGTTTGGCATCATGATCTACCTACTCTGCACGCTCCTGGTCGAAGCTCACTCCGAGTGTGCGAATGCCCTCCCTAATGTGTCGTCTGGTGGGACTCGCACCAGAAATGCCCCCATATCATGAATGCCTAAGGGCAAAAAACCGGATGCCACGCATCTGAATTTTACACATTATTCGGGATTTGCGCAAGTAAAAGTGTGAGCGACTTGTTAATGCAAAAAATTCTTAGCAAAGCAGATATTCAAAATATTGCAGAGGAAATACAAGGTTAGGTTGTCAAATGGGCACTGGCCTATCAATCCACTGTGTCTGCTGACCCGATGGGAACAGTTTTGCATCAATATATATATGAGATAATAAACATCTGGCACAGTGTATGAGCGGCGTAACTCAATCGGGTGGCACTAACCACGTCCTGGGCTGAGAAGAGAAGCTTCAGCATTTCAGCAGTAACAGAACCGTCAGATTGAATTACTGCCTTTAATCCACTAACAAGCACTTGTTATTCTTTGTTCTGTATAATCTATGGTTTGTTTCAAATGAGCAGTCCTGAGTTTTGAAGTTAGGGTAATTTTGAAGCCAGCTACGCAGTATTGCAACAGCAGCAGTGAGGAGGCAACTGAAAGTGGTGAAAACGCTTCCAGAGTTCAAAGGAGGGTGCAAGCGTTCAGCTTGCTTTCCTTCAGCTCCCACATTGTGTATTCTTTTCTGCAGCTAATCACAGTTGGGTATATCATTGATTGGCACACTCGCCTCTGACTGAGGCCAGAAGGTTGTGGAGTCAAGGGCCACTCCAGAGATTTGAGCTCATGAAGCAACCTGAAGCACCCCGGGCAGAACGTTTAGGTCAGCAGGCAGGCGGGGGCACAGCTGACCCGAGCGGAAGCGAAACCGTGCGAGGTGATGTCGGCCGAGCCTTCCGACATCATTCCCTGCGCTGGCGCAACAATTCGGCCGGTGGGCGAGATGCGCCCGCCGACAATTAAGAGGCCAACTGAGGTAACTAAAGTGGCAATCGTCTTAATTTTTACGTTGCTCGTCCAATCTTAGGGTTGACGGACGGGCGAATTGGCCGGGCGGCCTTGGCATTTCTCTTCAAACCTCATCCAAGGGTGGGATGAGGTTTCCGTTATTATTTTATTATGAAAAATAAAAAAAAATTTTTGTTGTGTATACGTTCAGGTGACTGACTGGGACGCTTGCACGTTTTTTTTCCCGATTTTGAACACTTTACGCTTTTCGGGTTTTCAGCTCCCTGAGGCACCTTTCTGCCTTCAGGGAAATTTCTGTCAGCGCTCGCTCGCTCGCTCGCGCCCATATTGACATCAGCACCCGCCCTCCCTCCCGCGTATCCCCGGCTGAACCTCTCAGCGTGTGCTTCAGTTAACGGCTAGCCACCGTGAATCACAGTTGGGAGTTGATCGTGGCCGGTGGCCCAATTCCCGGCCTCTCCAGTCCCACCAACCTAAAAATTTAGTCCCCTAGCCAGTACGGAGGGAGTGCTGAATCTTGGAGGTGTCGTTTCCCAGGTTAAACGTTAAACCAAGGCTCCATCTGTCCCCCCAGTGCTGGGGTATTGTGTCCAGTTCTGGGCACCACGCTTTAGGATGGATGTGAAGGCATTAAAGAGGGTGCAGAAAAGAGGCACAGGAATAGTTCCAGGGATGAGGAACTTCAGCTACGTAGAAGGATCGGAGAAGTTAGGACTGTTCTCCTTGAAGAAGAGAAGATTGAGAGGAGATTTAATCGAAGTATTCAAAATCACGAGAGGTCTGGACAGTGTGGATAGGAAGAAACTGTTCCCATTGGTGGAAGGATTGAGAACCAGAGGGCACAGATTTAAGGTAATTGGCAAAAGAAACTATGGCGACACGAGGAGAAACTTTCTCACGCAGCGAGTGGTTAGGATCTGGAATGCACTGATTGAGAGTGTGGTTGAGGCAGATTCAACTGAGGCTTTCAAAAGTGAATTGGATCATTATCTGGAGAGGAAGGATTTGCAGGGCTCTAGGGAAGAGACAGGAGAGTGGCATTAGGTGAATTGGTCCTTCAGAGGGCCGGCCCAGGCGTGATGGGCTGATTGGCCGCTTCTTGCGCTGTCACCATTCTATGATTCTATGAGGTCCTTTGTTTCATTGTGACTGGTGGGAGCTTGCTGTGTTCAGTTTGGCTGCCCTGTTTCCCTACAGTAGAAGCTGTGACTACATTTTGAGTTCACACATTCCACTGTTTGTACATAGCGCCATTTCTCCCAGAAGATACAGACAAGTGGGCTTCAGCCTCATCAGCATTTTGGCCCATGGATTTTCAGTCAAAATAATGAAATAACCCCCATCGCACTGCTCCCCTAACCCCCACCTTTCACCTCTTTCCACCACCTCAGCCTCTGAGGTTCAAAGGTTACGGGGAGAAGGCGGGAGAATGGGGTTGAGAAACTTACCAGCCATGATTGAATGGCGGAGCAGACTCGATGGGCCGAATGGCCTAATTTCTGCTCCTATGTCTTATGGTCTTATGGCATGAATGGCAAAGAGTGGAAATAGGCATTTTGATGAATTAAAGAAAGAAAGATCTTGCATTTACGTAGCACCTTATACCAACCTCAGGACATCACAAAATGCTTCACAGCCAATGAGGGAATTTTGAAGTGAAGTCACTGTCATAATAAAGGGAATCTGGGCAGCTAATTTGTGCACAGTAAGATCCCACAAGCAGCAACGTGATAATGATCGGACCATCTTGTTTCAGTGACTCGGATGGTGACACTGGCGCAGGAACACAGATTGGTCATTAGATACACAGTGTTCAACTAGCGACGTTGGCTGGAGTAAATTGGTCGTGCTCCAATACTTATTTTCACTGGAGAGATGTGTCAAGATTAAAAGGAGACAACTGGTCAATAGTACCGTTGATGTCAGCCTGTAAGTTGACCAACGAAACCTCGAAAGATACCTCCAAAAAAAAAGGGATCTTACACGCCGAGTATAAAAGTGAACCCTTGGCGTGGGTGTGGCCGGTCACCATTTTGAAATGTCATCAGCATCTGCCGCAAAGAGTGGGCGTGTCTTAACCTCCCACACATTAACGCAACACAGCTCCTATAGCCAGCCTCAATCCTTCTGCCCAGTTATAAGGTACTGGGTAAATAAAAAATGAAAGTGAAAAAATTGAGGCTGACCACTAAAGCGAGTGTAGTTTGTTGTGGCTGAAAGGTTGGGGGTGGTGGGGTGACTTATATGCCGAGCATATGCAAAGCATCATTTTTAGGGCTGAAAAAATTGAGTCATCTTATACTCTGGGTCAACTTATACACTGTGTGATTTATGGTAACTTGTCAAAGGGAATTGGATGTATAGTCAAAAAATAATTTGCTGGGCTATTGCAAAAGTGTAAGTGAGATTGTGGGGACTAATTGGATAGCTCTTTCATAGAACTGGCACAGATGTAATGGGCTGAATGGCCTCTAGCTGTGCTGTAATCACTGAAGCATCACCTGACTCTGCCCCTGCCTGAAGTTATCAGTCGCTGAAACCCTACTCCGCTTTGCTACTTCTAGACTTGACTATCCCAATGTCCACCTGCTCTGTTGAAAGATCATTCGGACTCAAAACGTTAACTGTGTTCCTCTCCGCAGATGCTGCCAGACCTGCTGAGTTTTTACAGGTATTTTTGTTTTTGTTTCCAATGTACGCCTGGTTGGTCTCCCACATTCTGTCCTCCTCAAACCTGAACTCCTTCCAAACTCTGTTGGCCGTATCCTAACTCGCGCCAACCCCCTTTCACTCCTGCGCTCGCTGACCCACATTGGCCCCTGGTCATGGAAGATCTTGATTTTAAAATTCTCTTCCTTGTTTACAAATCTCCCCGTGGCCTCTCCCCTCCCTATCTCTGAAATCTCCTCCAGCCCCTCCGAGATCTCTGCACTCCTCGAATTCTGGCCTCTTGAGTACCCCCGATTTTAATCTCCACCATTGGTGGCCGTGCCTTCAGTTGTCTAGGCCCTAAGTTCTGGAATTCCCTCCTTTGCTCTGTAGCGCTCTGGTGAAACACCTTGGATATTTTATTATGTTATTGATGCTATATTGTTTCTGGAAGATCCTGTGAGGAGAAACTTGAGTTTGGCAACTGCAATCCCAAGTATATTCAGAACAGCAAGGAAGGTGACCATATTTCAACATCTTTGTGTATCTCTGCTTCTCGTGCAGCAGCTCCTTGTAACATCCAAAAAAAGCACTAACTTGGTTGTGTTTAGGATGTAAAGGCAGATCGAGCACAGCTCTCTGAGTCACGCATCTGAGCTAGGAAGCAAATTGATTTCTTTTTAAAGCAAGACAGCTTTTTCTAACCCTTCCTAGGGATTACTCCAACCTGGTGTTTTTCTGATGGTTTCTGCCTGGGTTCTCATTACCTAGCCAGCCATTCTAATCCCGCGCTTCTATCCACAAAGATCAGCTTCCCTATCCATTTGTCCGTCTATCGATCGGACGCTGTCAACCTGATGACAGTCATATTAATGAATAACTTTAATGGAGATCAGGTTCAGGATCAAAGCGGTCATGATAGTCGGCGCTGAATAAAACATGTGACTATTAAAGTTCATGTATTAGAACCTCAGGGAGCGCCTCTGCGAGTATCAGCTGCTTAACATTCCCCAACTCCGATACGTTTGATTGGATCAAAGGCTGGTGGGGATAACACTCACTGTGAGTCCTGCCGCTGGCCACTGTCTATGAGATATTCTGCTTCCAAACACAACAATGCACTCCATTTCAAGCTCACACTCTGAACTGAAGAGAGTGGGTCCGAAACCCATCCAATTTGGTTTACGTTAGGGTTATGAAGAGAGAACAGAGGCATCACTCACTTGATGGTTTGTGTTGTATGCCCCATGTGACAACATCACCCAATGTATGGAGATCAAACAAAAGAGGAATGCTGGAAATCACAGAATTTTATGGCACAGAAGGAGGCCATTTAGCTCATCATGCTCATGTTCGCCCTGGAAAGAATTATCCAGTTAGTCTCACCACACCCTTCTTTCCCCCATAGCCCTCAGAATTTTCCATTATCCAATTCCCTTTTGAAAGTTACTATTGAATCTACTTCCACTATCCTTTCAGAGAGTGCATTTCGGACCACAACAACTCGCTGTATCAATAAATTTTTCCTCCTCTGGTTCCCCCCACCCTGACACCACCCCCTGCATCCCCACACCTCCCCCCCACCACCCCCCCCCAACCCCCTTTTCCCCCCTCCCACCACCCCCACCGGTTCTTTTGCCGATTAACTTAAATCTGTGTTCCTCTAGTTAGCATCCTTCCCACCCGTGGAACCAGTATCTCCTTATTCCCTTTATCAAAGCCTTTCATAATTATGAACACCTTGATTAAATCTCCACTTAACTTCCTCTGCTTTAAGGAGAACAATCCAATGTCAGGTGAGAAGGAGTCAAATGACACCTCTCTTTACCCTCTCCTCTTTGACTGTAATAGGTTTTTTTTTTTGAAAAGGATATGCTTGCCAATTTAGTGAGTGTTTAACTCTCTATGCGCCGCCTGAAAGGATAGTGGAAGCAGATTCAATTGGACAGATTTTCTTGAGCTTAACAGAAGGAAGGGGTGAGCTTCATTACGCTTAAACCCATCTAAGTAAAATTTAAAAATACGTTCCGACTTTCACACACGCACACACACACACACACACACACATGCACACTCGAAGTCACACGTGCACACAAATAGATTGCAGAATGGGGAAGGATAGATTGGTCAAACTAGAATCCGTCAGGATAAAAGGAATATACAGTTTGTAGTTTAGTGACATGGCTGGCTTCAGGTTGAATTCGGTGGTTCTGTGACTTTCCCTCAGTGGTTCCGTTGCTTCTGATTGGAGGATGTAGACGGTTGATTTGGCTGTTCTCCTGGGTACATCTTAGGGGAGATGGCGGTGGAGTGGTATTGCTGCTGGACTAGTAATCTAGAGATCCTGGCTAATGTTCTGGGGATCTGGGCCACCACGGTAGCTGGCGAATTCAGTTAATAAACCTGGGATATAAAGCTAGTCTCAGTGATGGTGACCGCGAAACTGTTGTTGATTGTTGTAAAACCCCATCTGATTCACTAATGCCCTTTGGAGAAGGAAATTTGCCACCCTTGCCTGGTCTGGCCTACATGTGACCCCAGACCCACGGCAATACTTAACTGCCCTCTGCAATGGCCTAACAAGCCTCTCAGTTCGAGGGCAGTTAGGGGATGGGTAAACAAATGCTGGCCTTGCCAGTGACACCCGCATCCCGTGAAAGTATAAAGGGAAAAAAAGGCCAGTGATGTCGGGTTGAATCCTTTTACAAAGTCTCTGTGTGCAGCAGGAGCATCCCTGGCCTATCGTGGTCAGCAAACAGGGTTCGTAGCTTGCAAGGCGGGTTGGAGAGAGGGGGAGGAAGGAGGGACCCCACTCGGGGTCTTCGCTTGTCACAGTCTCAGCTCCCTGACCTCTTACTGCAGAGAAAGCAGAAGCTTAAACACACCAAGAGTGGGCCTGTCACATGACCACAACCCAGGGGTTCAAACATGGTCATTGTTAGCGTAATTTGTAACTTAATCAATTCATGTCTGGGGATCCCACTCTCTCAGCGAGGGCCCCATTGTTCCAGTGATTGGGTTTAAGGCATTCCCATTATAGCTCGATGAGTTCATGCCTGGGGACCCCCCCTCTCAGTTCGGCTCTTATTGTCCAGGTGATTAGGTTTAATGGGGTGAGCTCCGCCAGTTGAATACCTCAGGTGATGCCTTTCTAATGGGGACAGGATGTGTGGTTTACTCGTTCCCTAAGGCATTGTCCTTGATGTGTGTTTGCAGATAGGGGTTGTCCAGGTCATGGATTGGAATGTGAAAGGTACAGTGGTGTAAATCATCATTTAACACAAAGCACATTTTCATGTCATCAGCTTCTCCGGTGTCTTTATGCAACTGAAGTCATCCCTGACTTTATTTTAATAAATCTCCTCTGCACCCTCTTCAAGGCTCTTACATCCTACCTCAGTTGACAGGATTGAACACAACGCTACAGCAGTGGCACGACATAAACACGAGAACAGAAACTGCTGAAAAGCAAAAATCTGAAATGGAACGTTAATTCAGTGTTGAGACTGACGCTACCATTGAGACTGATGTGGAATAAATTTGAGGGACTGAATGAGCCGTTCATGTTCCTCTTTTTCTAGATCCTGTTCCTATTGTAATTCATTGGGTTAGTTGACCACATATTAGCAGATATTTTCAGATTTATGTCATTTTGTTACAAATCCTTATCCTACTTGTGCCAAATTCCTGCCCCCACGTGTTGCATAATGGATATTGCAATAATACATTTAACATTCAAACAGTCTTATGGTCCTTTAGAAGGGGGGTAAGGAAAATTGGATGTGAATCAATGAAGGAGTGTTTAAGATAAATGAGCAAAAGCTTCAGGCAAAGAGGTGGGTTTTAATGAGGGTGTTATAGACTTAAGGAGAGGAACTGAGAATTAGGTGTCTTGCCTGTGAATAATGGCAGGAAGAGGCAGGAGGACAAGAATGGACATAGACATGGAGAGTTTAAGATCATAAGACATAGGAACAGGAGTAGGCCATTCGGCCCATCAAGCCTGCGCCACCATTCAATAAGATCATTGCTGATCCGACAGTGGCCTTCACTCCACTTTCCTGCCTGAACCCCCATAACCCTTGACTCCCTCGTCAATTAAAAATCTGTCCAACCCAGCGTTGAATACATTCAATGGCCCTGCCTCCACTGCTCTCTGTGGTAGAGAATTCCAAAGACGAGCCAGCCTCTGAGAGAAAAAATTCTCCTCAACTCAGTCATAACTGGGAGACCCTTTTATTTTTAAACCGTGGCCCCTAGTTCTGGAATTTAGATTCCCTCACAAAGAGAAACATTATCTCAGCATCTACCATGCCAAGCCCCCTCAGGATCTTTAAGTATTTCAATAAGATAATATTCATAATATAATATGATAATATTCATTCTACTAAACTCCAATGAGCATAGCCCAACCAGCTCAATCCTTCCTCGTAAAACAGCCCCTTTGTCCGAGGAAACAGCCCAGTGAACCTTCTCTGAGCTGCTTGCAAAGCAAGTATATCTTCTTAAATAAGGAGACCAAAATTGTACGCAGTACAGCAAAGGTGTGGTCTCAATAATGTCCCGTACAGTTTAACAAGACTTCCCTACTTCTCCACTCCAATGCCCCTTGCAATGAAGGCCAACGTTTCACTTGCTTTCCGAATTACCTGCGGCTCCTGAGGTCCCAGGGAGTTTTCGAGATGGGCTTTCAAATGGGTCGGCATGATGTCAATGCAGAGAATGGTGCATGAACTAAATAACCTTAATTCCTTTCGCCTGCCATTTAGTTAACTCCAGGCCCATTTTATTGAACTGAGACAACATAAATTTCATACATCATCCTAACCTTGCTACTTAAATGAAATGTACCAGGACACCCTGGTCCTTCTGGCAATCTTTCATCTCATTTTTATTTGTTGTATTTGACTTTGGCCAGTAAATAAATAATTGCTCCAGCGTTTCCGATAGTCTATTACCACTGTGGATTAAATGTCAGATTTGTCACAGGGCTTTAAAGTGATTAATAAAATAAACTAGCGTGCTGGCAGGGATTACTGGATTCAAACAGAGAAAAGACATTTTTTGATAGTTTAGCAGAATATTCCAAGGTTTTATCAATCACTGTTACCGATCGTAGTGGTCAATAATGCTCAACTTGCAGTGTCCACACACTTCATGGCAACACTGGTCAGGAGCAGGCGCTCACTTTGATAAAGCGCTGGGTAGGAATGGGCACAGGTTCTGTGGAAATGCGGTAGTAGAGGGGGCATTCACACGGACAAAATGATGGAACAATCACTGCCTGATTACTGAGCGGTAACAAATAGACCAACACCCACCAGAATCTGAAGGAGCATTAAAATCATATGCCTTCTGCAGGAACATTGAAAAGGTGTTGATGGCCCTGTACAGTGACAACACCTAAAAGCATCACCTCACTACAGCACAAACATAGCACGTGCTGTTGGATCGAAATGCCACTCAGGACTCCACCATGTGTGGAATAGAAACATTTGTATAAGTGACTGGAAACAATGTCAGCTGCCAATATTGGACAAGGCCATGCATTAAACTACCTCAAAACCATGTGTCACCTAAGGAACAGCAGATTACGTGCAGCTGTTAGTAAATCTTTCAATAAAGCAACAATAGATTTAGTGGCTAAATGAGTGAGTGTGTGTGAAGGTGGGTGAATGAGTGTGAGGGTGGGTGAGTGAGTGAGCGTGAGGGTGGGTGGGTGGGTGCCTGACGGTGGGTGGGTGCGTGTGCGATGGTGGGTGGGTGAGTGAGTGCGAGAGTGGGTGGGTGAGTGAATGTGAGGGTGGGTGAGTGTGTGACGGTGGGTGAGTGAGTGAGTGTAGATGAGGGTGAGTGAGCAAGTGTGTGTGAAGGCGGGTGAGTGAGTGTGGGTGAGGGTGGGTGTGAGTGAGTGTGGGTGAGGGTGGGTGTGAGTGAGTGTGGGTGAGGGTGGGTGTGAGTGAGTGTGGGTGAGGGTGTGTGTGAGTGAGTGTGGGTGAGGGTGGGTGTGAGTGTAGGTGAGGGTGGATGTGAGTGACTGTGGGTGAGGGTGGATGTGAGTGAGTGTGGGTGAGGGAGGGTGTGAGTGAGTGTGGATGAGGGTGGGTGTGAGTGAGTGTGGGTGAGGGTGGGTGTGAGTGAGTGTAGGTGAGGGTGGGTGTGAGTGAGTGTAGGTGAGGGTGGGTGTGAGTGTGGGTGAGGGTGTGAGTGAGTGTGGGTGAGGGTGTGAGTGAGTGAGGGTGAGGGTGTGTGTGAGTGTGGGTGAGGGTGGGTGTGAGTGAGTGTGGGTGAGGGTGGGTGTGAATGAGTGTGGGTGAGGGTGGGTGTGAGGGAGTGTGGGTGAGGGTGGGTGTGAGTGTGGGTGAGGGTGGGTGTGGAGTGTGGGTGAGGGTGGGTGTGAATGAGTGTGGGTGAGGGTGGGTGTGAGTGAGTGTGGGTGAGGGTGGATGTGAGTGTGGGTGAGGGTGGGTGTGAGTGAGTGTGGGTGAGGGTGGGTGTGAGTGAGTGTGGGTGAGGGTGGATGTGAGTGTGGGTGAGGGTGGGTGTGAGTGAGTGTGGGTGAGGGTGGGTGTGAGTGTGGGTGAGGGTGGGTGTGAGTGTGGGTGAGGGTGGGTGTGAGTGTGGGTGAGGGTGGGTGTGAGTGAGTGTGGGTGAGGGTGTGAGTGAGTGTGGGTGAGGGTGTGAGTGAGTGTGGGTGAGGGTGGATGTGAGTAAGTGTGGGTGAGGGTGTGAGTGAGTGTGGGTGAGGGTGGGTGTGAGTGTAGGTGAGGGTGGGTGTGAGTGAGTGTGGGTGAGGGTGGGTGTGAGTGAGTGTGGGTGAGGGTGGGTGTGAGTGTGGGTGAGGGTGGGTGTGAGTGTGGGTGAGGGTGGGTGTGAGTGAGTGAGTGAGGGTGTGAGTGAGTGTGGGTGAGGGTGTGAGTGAGTGTGGGTGAGGGTGGGTGTGAGTGTAGGTGAGGGTGGGTGTGAGTGAGTGTGGGTGAGGGTGGGTGTGAGTGAGTGTGGGTGAGGGTGGGTGTGAGTGAGTGTGGGTGAGGGTGGGTGTGAGTGAGTGTGGGTGAGGGTGGATGTGAGTGAGTGTGGGTGAGGGTGGGTGTGAGTGTGGGTGAGGGTGGATGTGAGTGAGTGTGGGTGAGGGTGGGTGTGAGTGTGGGTGAGGGTGGGTGTGAGTGAGTGTGAGTGAGGGTGGATGTGAGTGAGTGTGGGTGAGGGTGGGTGTGAGTAAGTGTGGGTGAGGGTGGGTGTGAGTGAGTGTGGGTGAGGGTGGGTGTGAGTAAGTGTGGGTGAGGGTGGGTGTGAGTAAGTGTAGGTGAGGGTGGGTGTGAGTGTGGGTGAGGGTGGATGTGAGTGAGTGTGGGTGAGGGTGGGTGTGAGTGTGGGTGAGGGTGGGTGTGAGTGTGGGTGAGGGTGGGTGTGAGTGTGAGGTGGGTGTGAGTGAGTGTGGGTGAGGTGGGTGTGAGTGTGGGTGAGGGTGGGTGTGAGTGTGGGTGAGGGTGGGTGTGAGTGTGGGTGAGGGTGGGTGTGAGTGAGTGTGGGTGAGGGTGGGTGTGAGTGAGTGTGGGTGAGGGTGGGTGAGTAAGTGAGTGTAGATGAGGGTGAGGGTGAGGAAGAGGGTGGGTGACGATGAGGGTGGATGAAAGTGAGGGTGAGGATGGGTGAGGATGAGGGTGGATGAAAGTGAGGGTGAGGGTGGGTGAGGATGAGGGTGGGTGTGAGTGTGGGTGAGGGTGGATGTGAGTGAGTGTGGGTGAGGGTGGATGTGAGTGTGGGTGAGGGTGGGTGTGAGTGAGTGTGGGTGAGGGTGGATGTGTGTGAGTGTGGGTGAGGGTGGGTGTGAGTGAGTGTAGATGAGGCTGAGGGTGAGGAAGAGGGTGGGTGAGGATGAGGGTGGGTGAAAGTGAGGCTGAGGGTGGGTGAGGATGAGGGTGGGTGAAGGTGGGTGTGAGTAAGGGTGAGGGCAGGTGAATGAGGGTAAGTATGGGTGAGCCAAGGTGAGAGTGAGTGAGGGCAGGTGAGTGAGGGTGAGGGTGAGTGAGTGTGTGTGTGAGAGAAGGGGGTGAGAGGGAGGGGAGAGTGTGTCTGACTCCCTCCCAGTCTCAGGATTCTCATTCACCCTCACCCCCGCACACCAACAGGCATCGCAAGTGAGACAGTGCAACCTTTAACATGTCGCTGTCATTCCACTGAACCTTTGATTGTTGTCTACCAGCTCCACCCAAGCCCCAAATATGGACACCTTTTCCGAATTTGATAGCTTTTTAGCACAGAAAGATGTTGCTTTTCCTAACACAGGCTTCTTGCATAAGTACTTAATTAGCTGTAAAGCAATTTCGCTCGTCCTGAGGTTGCGACAGGCGCTATAGAAATGCAAGTCTTTCATTCGTTCTGGTGAACTGTCCATTTAGTTCTACCGCCCCCCCCCCTTTCCTTTACCTTTTACAACTTGCCTCTTTGAAACAGTTATTCACTTCCCTTTGAGACCCGGGCAGGTCGTCACTGATTGTGAAAGGCTCATAACTCTCAGGTCCCACAGGGTGCATGTGGATTATGGTGTTCGTTCATAGAAATGTTGGTCGCATTCTCTTTATTCCAAAGCTCGTGGGAAGATCTTCAAAGTGTCTTCATTCTGGAATGCTAAGCTCTTGCCAACCTTAAGGTTAGGTTGCAGCAGAGAGAGGAGGTGGAGATAGCGATGAGGGAGAATTGTATGTTACCGTACTTCCCTCATACACAATGCCGCTAACTCAGACATGCAATAACCTTAAGGTTGGCCAGGGCTTGGCATTCCAGAATGAAGACACTTTGAAGATCTTCCCACGAGCTTTGGAATAAAGAGAATGTGACCAACATTTCTATGAACGAACACCGTAATCCGCATGCGCCCTGTGGGACCTGAGAGTTATGAGCCTTTCACAATCAGTGACGACCTGCCCACGTCTCAGCATCGATTTATTGTGGAAATGTGACTTCAGTGACATTATTTCCAACACCTTTATCTGCCCAGTTTTAGGGTAGAATAAGTGTGTTGTCTCATCCAGTCTTTATCAGTTTGACGCTGACCTGACTCTCGCTTTGCCCAGAATAAATGGGCTAAATCAGGCTTGTCCAACCTTTTCTCATCAGGGACCACATTCCAATTTTTCTCACACTTGGGGCGGGGGCAGGGGGCAGGGGGCTGGGGTGGGGGTGGGGGGGTGGGGGGGGGGGTGGGGGTGCTGTGGGGGTTGGGGGTTGATGAGCACATTTTGGAAAGGTAAGGTTTGGCACAATATTAAACATGAATTTCAAAAATAAAGCTGACGTGTGAAAAGAAACAATATGCTGAGCAAAAAAAAATTCACAGCGATAAATTGATAATGAAATAATGAGTAATAAGTAAAGACGACGATTCAGTGTGAGAGTCAGTGTGTCCAGCTGACTCCCTGTCTCAGGGTGCTCACTCACTCACTCACACCCTCGCCCACTGTGAGATTTTGAAAAACGATTATGGATTCATCTCAAATCAAAACCTCGATACTAATTCTCTTAATCATATTTTTATTGTTCTTATTCTTAGTATAAATGATAGAACCTTTTGACCCCTTCAGTCATCACTTCCTGTTAACTGTTAGACCTCAAGCTTGACATCATGTACCTTCCTCATTGCCTATCCTACCTCTTCCAACTTTTAACAGAATGGTTATCTTGAACTATGGACGGTGACCTGCCATTATAGTGCTTCTCCATCTGTTTCTGCTTCAGTTGTGTGTTATCTGTATTCTGCCAACATTTACATGGGTGGTGCTAGCTAAACCAGGTATGTCCTATGGAGATGGTAGTCCCGATAACAAAAACCTTTCAATGGAAATAACCTAAAGATGGGTCTTGAAGATTTCCAGTGATGGGGGCTGTGACTATTTCGTTTGGCAGCTTGTTCCATTGTGGGATTGTCCTTGGGAAGAAAGATTGTCAATGCACTGTCTTGGAAACAAATGGTCTTTATATTTTTGTATGGATGCCTACCTGGTGTTTAGTCATTGCTAAAGGGCATGAGGTTTTTGTTTCTGTCAACTCCTACCAGCCCATTCCATATTTTATAGGACAGGATCAGTCTATTTTTGAGCCTCTTTTGAATCCAACAAGTGCAGAGTGCAATTCACAGGGGCAAAAACCATATTGCATTCCTGGCTGCAGCTGAATTCTTGCTGCTAGGAGAGACCTCCTCAGTTGTTTGTCTACCTGGGCCCCCACCAGCAAATGTTTTAAGAATCTTTCAATGTGGCTGCTTGAGAGAGAGGGGCTCAGATTCAGCTGAGAGAGTGCTCCTGGTGGTCAGTGGATCCCCGATGATTTTTTCAACTCTGTTGCACACTGTGCTAGAGTAACAGTGTTAAGCCTGGGAAATGCTGGAAACCCTTCCCTAAAAGAATCTTGCACGTCTTTGCTGTAATCTGATAGAGGACTCCAGAACTCATAGAGACACTTCTGCATCACGGTGCCGTGAAATGACTTAGCAGTGAGACGGCATTCCCGGTCTCTTAAAACTGGTTCCGGCTGGTTCCAAGTGCTTTGACCAACTGGTTCCAGCTGGTTCCAAGTGCTCTGACCAACTGGTTCCAGCTGGTTCCAAGTGCTCTGACCAACTGGTTCCGGCTGGTTCCAAGTGCTGGAAAAACTCAGCAGCTGTGGAGAGAAGAACAGAGTTAACGTCTTGTGTAGGTATGACTCTTCCTCAGAGCCTGAAGAAGGCGTAAGGACAATAATGGATGTAAGATGAGGGAAACCTCCAGTAGTGGAGAACATTGGGAACAATAGGCCTAAAGTCACCTGTTCCTCCCAAACATCCCCACTCACCACACGTCAGATCTCAAAGACTAACATGGCAAATCCATTCCTTACAAGAGACCACACATCGCCTCCACAGTCTTTTCTACCCGAATGAAACTAAACGATATCAATCATTTCGCAGCCTATCAAACAATCAATATTTATGGAAAGCTGAAGTTATGGAAATTCAAATGTGTACACTTTAGGAGCTAGCACAGACCAGTAGATCCTTTATTGCTGTCACGTTTTGTACTGTGACCCGAGTGCAAGAAACAAATCCCTATCTGAATGATAGGATTTTGATGAAAATAATAATCAGCGAGACCAAATCCTAATGCACATGATGTAAAACAGGCCTGATTTCTGACAGGCAGAGGGCAGTGTGAATTCTCTCCAGCTAGCCAATGATGGCTGATGTGCATCTGTCCAATAACCAGCCGCCACTCAATGAGGAACACTCTTGTTTCTGGGTCAGGCAGTCATGGATTCAAGTCCCACTCCAGAGGCTTGAACACAAAAATCCAGGCCAATACTCCAGGTCATTAAACTACCAGCTTAGCTCCGCAGAGGAACTATTGAATCACCTACCAGCCCCGATCACAGAGCTAGCTTTGACCACTGTATTCAGCTCCTGTTCCTTGCTGCCATTAAAATAAAATTACCTCTCATAGTCTCAGGACATCCCAAAGTGCATTACAGCCAATGAAGTACTTTTAAGGTATAGTCAGTATTGTAATGTAGGAAATGCAGCTGGCAGTTTGTGCACAGCAAGCTCCCACAAACAGCAATGTGAAATAACTAGGTAATCTGTTCCTTACCGATTTTGTTTGAGGGGTAACTGTGGTCCAAGGCACAAGGGAGAACTTCCCTGCTCCTTTTCAAAATGATGCCATGAAATCTTTGACATCCACCTGAAAGGGCAGGCGGGACCTCGGTTTAACATCTCACTCAAAATATGGCACCTCCAGCAGCGTGGCACTCCCTCAGTGTGGCACTGGAGTGTCTGCCTGGATTATGCACTGAAGTTTCTGGAGAGAGACTTCAACTCACCACCTCCTGATTCTCTTCTCTTACACGGCACCATGCTATCATACCCCTGTGATTTATTAATCAAGAGCAGGAACGTGCGGATACAGCTTCTAAAGGTCAAATTCACATTTCCCAGTGGGGTTGAAATGTTTGAAATTTGGCACCTGGTGTGGTTGCTGTGCGTTGGAATGAAACATGAGGGTACTAATACCTGGTGATCATACAGGGTAGATTGTTTTAGGGGGAATGCTTGAGTAGTGAGAACCAGCAGTAACATTGAAACCTACTAGAAAGAAATGACCTAGCAGCCAGTACTTAGAATCATAGAATAGTGTAACACAGAAGGAGGCCATTTGGCCCATCAAGCCTATGCTGGCTTTTCTGAAGAACAGCCTATTTTCATAGACACAATTGATGTGTCAATGCCAAGGAACTGAAAACGACAACAAAAATAAATGAGAACGAATCTCATCAGAAGATCAGCTGGGAATGCTTTAAAGCTAATTCCAGTTGTGTGCCCGCATTTTACTTTGATTTGCAGCTGAAATTTAACACAGGGAAGTGTGAAGTGATACATTCTGGAATAAGAATGAGGAGAGACAGTACAATAAAATGGTCCAATTTTAAAAGGGGGTGCAGGCCCAGAGGGTCTGGGGTTTCAGACACAAGCCTTTATGGTGCGGGGATGAGTTGGTGAGGCTGTTTGAAAAATAAAGCATTTGGGATCACTGGTTTTATAAACAGCAGCATGGCACACAAAGTCAAATATGCAGCAGCTAATCCTTTATAAATACCTTGTCAGGTCTGAACTGGAGTTATGTGTCCAGAGGGGATACAGACAAGGTTTGCTACAGTGGTACTAGGGATAAGGGACTAGAGTTACACGGTGAAACTGGAGAAATTGGGATTGTTCTCCTTGAAGCAGGGAAGGTTAAGGAGGAATTTATTCGAGATATTCAAAATTATGAAGGGTTTGGACAGAGTAGATAGGGAGAAACTGTTTCCAGTGGCAGGAGGGTCAGTAACCAGAGGACACAGATTTAGGATAATTGGCAAAAGAAGTGAAGAGGAGATATGACCTTTTTTTAACATAGCAAGCTGTTATGATCTGGAATGTGAAATATCTTTGCAGGACAAAAACACTGGAGCGCACGCATGAATGGCCAATACCCAACAAACTGGTTTATTCTAGTTTACTTATATACATACATACACAAATGGCCACAAGTGGACGCTATTACACTCTCCCCTGCTTAATGTAAAAGTTACACAAAAATCCAAATTCTGTACAACTTATATATATATATATTTCTTATTTTCCAGTTCTTTACAAATCCAACGTAACCACTGGTTTCCTATTCCTAAGAGGATACCTCCTTTCTTGAACCAAAATTTCAGAACTTGGAGAAGATCCTTGACCCATCTGGGCCTGAGTATGAGGAGAAGTCTTCTCCAATGAAGACTGATTTCTCATGTTTTCTCAGTTGAGTCTTCCACTTCATCAGACATGCTCGTCTGATTCTGACTCAGATCTGAACTAGGTTCAGGCACAACTTGTGCTGAAGTTACTATCAGTACTCAACCTGTATCCCAACCAACCAACTCACCACACTCATTTGATTCTTTCCAACTTCCTCCTTCTTTGTGACCCTCTGAATGTAACGCATGATCTATATGTATGAACCTAACCTCTCCACCACCAAACATCTTTACTGAATATGCGCGAAGACCACATATTTTCACGACTTTTCCTGGTAACCACTCCAGTCACTTATGACAATGTTCCTTCACCTTAACCTCCTGGTTCAGTTTCAGACTTCTTTCTCTCACTCTTACCCCTATTCTGACTCTCTCTCTGTCTGGATTGTTTCTCTTCTACTGACTGTACTAAATGTGGCTTCAACAGTGAAAACCTTGTCCTGGGCTGTCTGCTAAGAATCTATTCATCTGGCATTCTGCCAGCGGTAATGTGAGGTGTGTTACAATAAATAAACAAAACAAGATTCACCAGTTTGTGGTTCAATGACATCTGACATTTCTTCCAATTTGTATCTAGCATTTGCTTAACCAAACCTTACTTAACAATTTGTGCTGCACATTCTGCTGCTCCATTTGAAGCAGGATGGTCCAGTGGAATTCTAATCTGTTTTACCCCCCTTCATCCTCATAAATCTGAAAACTCTTCTGAACAAAACTGAGGTCCGCAGTTGGACACAATTTCCTCTGGGAACCCGTAAGCAGCAAACAGACTACACAGAATATCCAGAGTTTTTCTAGTTGTTGTTTGATTCATTAGAAACACCTCAACCCACTTTGACTGGCTCCCTGTCACAATGAACCCTTCAAATTCTGCAAGATCTGTGTGCAGCCTCTGCCACACTCTAACTGGCCGTTTCCATGGTCGCTAAGGTACCGATGGCAGCTTCCTTTTTACAGCTTGACATACTTGACACTGTTTCACTGAGTCTTCTACGTTCTTATCTAATCCTGGCCACCAAAGATAGTGCCTCGCTCGTCTCTTTTTCAAGCCCATCCCTAAGTGTTGACCATGAAGATCACATAGCAACTGTGACCTGTACCTTTCAGGAATTACAACTCTGGAATTTACACAACCACAACAATGGACAATTCATTCTTATGTATAAAACGTGGCCTAATTTCTAAATCCAATATCTGTGTTGGCCATCCAATAGCCCCTTGTCAATACAGGGTCCCCACGAGTTGTTCTCCTAATGTCATCTGCTGTGACTGGCAACTCATCTACATGTGAAAAGAAAAATACATTCACTCTGCTGGGCTCTACCTCTGACGGTGATAGTGATCTAGACATCACATTGGCATTACAATGATCTTCCGATCGTCTGTACTTAACAGGAAGAATTTCCTGGTCGGTAAGCGGGGGTGGGGTCTGCTCGTGGACGCGGGGAGATGTCAGACGTGTATCCCGATGTCACCGCGCGTCACTTAGATTTTCAGTTTGGCGGGTGAATCGAGTCGATTCCGTGCCCGCCGAACTGTCAAAGGCCTATTAAGGCCTGTTGAAAACTAATTAAAATAGTCAAAGGAGCTACCCATCGAACCTTAAGGTTAGTGGGGGGCAGGCGAAGAGCCATTTTTCATGGAACCTCATCCACGGGCGGGATGAAGTTTCATGAAGTTTCTGTAAATTAAATAAATTTTTCCATTAATGTTCCTCGACATGTCCCAGCTCATGTGACACTGTCACATGAGGGGACCATGTATTATTATATTTTCTTTTCAATATTTAGCTCTTAAAAACTTTAACTACACAGAGTTTAAAAACAAGGAGGTGCCTCAGGGAGATTTCTGCACTCTGTCGTGTGCATGCGCGTTGAAGAGCGCAGGTCCTGACTCAGGGAAATCCCCCCCCCCCCCCCCCACCCCCAATCTGCACAGGGAGTGCATCACGCTTCCGGGCACACATCACGCTGGGTGGGCCTTAATTGGCCTGCCCTCATAAAATGGCGGCCGGACCCGATCGGGGTGCGCCAATCTGGTTTGCGTCTGCTCCTGCCCATCCCCACACAACCAACCCTCCCCACCCCAATGGGGGTGGGGGGAGAATTCTGCCCAATGTCATGCGTATAAACAGACAAAATTGACACCTATCTCTGCTTCGGGCTGCAACTAAAGTGGGAACTGGAGACTTTGGATTCAAATTAGCCGCCAGTGGTTTATGGTCAGTTTCGATTGTGAAACTCTGACCTTGCAGGTATCTATGAAATCTTCTTAGTTCAGAAATCAAAAACAATGCTTCACATTCTATCTGAGCATAATTCCACTTACTGGCACTGAGGGTGGGCGAGGCAAATGCAGTCAGTCTCTCTTCACCATTATCCAACACATGAGAGACCACAACACCTACTCTGAATGGGGACGGGTCACATGCTCGCTTAATCTTTTTGGGGACATTGTGACATACGAGCATTGTACCATCTTCCAATTTACTTTTACATAACTGGAATGCCTTGTCACGCTCCCATGTGCAACTCTATGGGATACTGTTCCTCAAGAGGTTCATTCACAGGATGCAATAAGGTTACCAGATTTGGTATATATTTACCATGGTTATTCAATAAGCCCAGGCAAAAATCTGAGCTCAGAAAGGGTGGTGGAAACAGATTTAATAGTTACTTTCAGAAGAGGAATTAGATAACTACTTGTAGGGGGAAATATTTTCAAAGCTATGGGGGAAACGCTGGAAGGAGTACGATTAATTAGGTAGTTTATTTTTAAAAAAAGCACCAGCATGGTGGGCTGAATGGCCTCCACTGCTGGAAACTTGTCTAGTCCCACAGCGTTTAAGGATCTAGTTGTAGAATTCCCGGGAAAGTAAAGGCCTTCGCCATTTGAATAAAACATGAGATTTGCACCATGGAGCATTGCAAAACTCCCACGACCCCTGTCCTGCTAATTGGGGAAAAAAAAGACCTACTCCAATGCAATTTGGATGCATTGGTTCCAATTCGAAGCTCTCCCTGTGCCAGGCGTACCCTCGCACTTCCAGTGCTAGGGAAACAGAATTTCAGCTTCATAACGGACCCATTGGGTGGAATGTACCGGGTCCGGGGCTTGTTTCGAATGATTCTTTTAGCAAATGATTGTGATACCAGTGTATCAGAATTGTGAGGCATTGCAGTATTTATGGGAGGTCGTGCAGTGCAGTGAGTAGTGTCCCTGCCTCTGAGCCAGAAGCTTTGGGTTCGAGTCTTAGCCCAGGACGTGATGGCCAAGGGAGGTGTGTTCGTAACGCGGCCAAACGGGTTGATTATCCACCTGCAAATCCGTCCAACACACGCCAATGGCAGTCGGTAAGACCGGGAGAGATTCCTGGTCATCCATGTGATGGAAAGAACCTTGGAGCCTCCCCCATCACCATCCATAGCTCCAGATTGCAACATGCATGTGAGAGTGCATGTTGCCACAGCAACTCGGACTCGCTGAGGGAGCACTGATAACACACCACCCAGCGCTGTTTATTCTGAAACATGACCTTGTGAAACAAAGACGTCCATTGGATAGGAGCTTTGTGACACTTTAACAGGGTGTGCAATGCATTCCTTCCTGTAACAGCTGCTCTCCTCAGCACTGCTGCTATATATGTACCAGATTAAGTTTCTCCTACTGCTACCTCACAGAAAGCGCATATAATTATATAAAATCAAACAAACAGATTCACAGACATAAAACTGTAATTTTAATGACATCATTTAAAGCTGATTCACAGCCTTGGGTCTTCCCCACATTAACCATTGTTGTAGGTGCTAAAAGCCCAGCTTTGCTGTAATGAGCTGGAGAATGTAAGCACCATTATTATCTCTTACCTTCACCATGACTGGGAGCGTGACAGCCAAGTGCTTCCTTATAGGTGGTTGAAGAAGCCTGCAATTAACACAATTGCAGCTAATATTTGTCATGAATCAAACTGATAGGAAGGCAGTTTTGTTAAGGATTGTGCTCTCGCTTTCACCCTGGGTATGAGGGCCTAGAACAGCTTTCTACGTATGATGTGGTGAGACTGGAGAAGCTGGGATTGTTCTCCCTAGAGCAGAGAAAGTTAAGGGGAGATTTAACAGGGTTGTTCAAATTATCAAGGGCTTTGATAGATTAGAGAGGAAGAAACTGTTTCCACTGGCAGGAGGGTCAGTGACAAGAGTTTGCAGATTTAAAATAATTGGCCAAAGAGCCAAAGGGGAAATAATGCAACGAGTTGAGGTGACCTGGAACACGCTGCCTGAAAGGGTGGTGGATGCAGATTCAATAATAACTTTCAAAAGGGAGTTGGATAAAGACTTGAAAGGGAAGTTTTTGCAGACAATGGGGAAGGCACAGGGAGGTGTAGGACTTATTGGAGCTGGCACAAGCCTGCTAGGCTGAACGAAGACAACTTTTTTAGGTTCTTGGTCCTATTGTCTCCTTACGTGGCTCACGATCATGTTTTTGTTTGGCTGTGCACCTGTGAAAAACCTGGGAAAAGTTTTCCTACATTAATTCACTAGGGGCAGAATTTTGCCCTTGTCGGGCGGGATGGAAGGGTGGGGGCAGTCGGAAAGCTGACCGCTGCCCGCAGTGGGGGCCGGACCGCGATTTCACGCTGACAGGCCAACGAAGGCCCCGCCCAACGTGAAACGCGTGCTGCTGCGCTGCCCATGCGGAGTGGGGGAGGAGGCGAGGGTGGGGGGGGGTGGGGGGGGGAGCAAGTGGGGAACTTTGTGCTTGCACGTGGGTGCGTGCTGGAAAAGCTCCCCGAGGCACAGAGCTGCCTCAGGGAGATGAAGAGTTCTGGAAAACCAACATAAAGAATTCTTAAACGTTCAAAAACACGTCCCCACACGTGACGCCCATCACGTGAGCAGGGACGTGTTACGAATGAGGTGTAAAATTTTTTATTTTATGCTTTATTTGCTGTTGGAAACCTCATCCCGCCCGTGGATAAGGCTTCCTAAAAAATGCCAAGGCTGCTTGGCCTTTTCGCCTGCCCTGCCAACCTGCTTGCCCAATGTCATCACGGGTCATTTCACGCTCGAGCGGGTCAGGTGCATGCTCGCTCACCGAGGTGGAAATCCTGCCCAATGTGAATGTAAGCTGTTGTCAGTGACAATGTGCCGGATGTCAATGATAACTACAGGTCAGTTTTATTAGAACCTGTGCCTAGATAAGCATCCTAACCATCAGCATCCTAAAGAAAATAACAAAACCTGCTTATGATGCTCCAATTCAGTCATTGGGTTGATGGATCTTTCACGCATTCATTATGCACCCGCATCATCTACTGCTTGACGTCTGTAAGTGGTTCAGTGTGCTGATAACTAATGAGGGATTTCAAAACAGGAAATTCAAAACTAAGCATTGACAATGATTCTCAGACAGCCACAAGGCCCTTGACCACTTAGACACATCTCCAAGACTTCAAGGTACTTTCTATCACAAAGTTATAAACTGTCCCTTGAGGTGAACCATTGGTAAGGTTGCCTAATTTAAGTAACCGTTCTCCTTTTAATCTGTTTAACACATATGAGTAAAGTTATATACATTGAATACGTTAGGGTGACTTGATTTTTCACTGGCTGATTAACCATCTAATTTCCCTGGGCTAGTGTCCAAAGTGCAAAAATTATTCAGTGACTTGATGCTCAGAACAGAAAGAAGTTCTAGTGATTTGTATCATCGATATGGTATAGTGAGGCAAGGAAACTGTTTCCAATTACTGAAAACTCCAGAACCAGAGGACAGAGATTTAAGGTGATTGGCAAAAGAACCAAAGGTGACATGAGGATTCTTTTTTTTTAAACAGCGAATTGTTGTGATCTGGACAGCGCTGCCTGAAAGGGCAGTTGAAACAGATTCAGTAATAACTTTCAAAATAGAATTGTATAAACACTTGAAAAGGAGATATTTGCAGGACTATGGGGGGAACAGAGCAGGGAGTGGGTCTAATTGGGTAAGTCTTTCAAAAAGCCAGCACAGACAAGATGGGCTGAATTACTTCTTTCTGTGCTGTAAGATTCTATGTATCTGATGCTCACATTCCTGGATATCATACTTCTGAAACCACCCCATTTTAGCTTGCAGGTCTCTGCAACGAACTGTTGAGAAATACAGAACCTAATGATTTTAGGTTCATGACCTGGGTCACATTAAATATCCTGTTTGTTTGATATTCTCACATACACTTTTGTCCCTTTTTAGAGTGTTGGATTGATTAACAGGTTGATTATGAACTTATATGAACCACTTCATGGCCGCTTCATTCCATGTGGTCAATAAATCCTGCCCAGAGACTTGAACCTGGAGCTCTGGCCCAGAGACAGTGGCACTACCTACTAAGCCACAGGACCTTCTCTAATGACCTCGGATAGATCAATGGTAGGCTTACTGTAGTTGGTTCATTTACTCTTTGGGTCGGGGAGGTGAAAACCGGTTAGGGCTCCACCTCCTGGTCGCTAATCAGCCATCAGTGGTTGTCACGATGATGGGAAATTGAGATCTACTTATAACTCCACCAGCTAACCAAAAACATATTGAACTGTTTAAAGAGGATCTGTTTTTTCCAAAAAAAAATGAGAAAAGATACTGACCAAAGATGGCTACCACCAGTAACCTGATGACTGGTATTGTCGAGAAATCCATAGGATCATAGAAGCATCTGTCATTTACTTTGGAGTGTGGTGCGTCTGACCACAGTTCACCAGCTGGTTCACATGTACTGCATACATACCCTGAATATTTGAGTATAAGACAGATATAGTAAATTGGTTTATCTTTCCAAATTTGCATGTGTCTGTAAAGATATAGCTATGGTGAAGGAATAGTGAATGTTTTACATCACCTTTTTTGTCAGGTGTAATATAGTTCATTTTTCTTGTTTAACAGATGTTTTATTATTTGTGTTAAAAGTTCATCAGCAGACTCCTATAAATTTGTTCAATAACTTCCCTCCATGGTTTCAAAAAAAATTTAGGATCTATCAAGCCAGGTTCCTGATTTCTCCAGCAGTAATATCAGCTGGGATTGTAACATAAAAGCAAATACATTTGGACTGGAAAAGGCATTTACGGAGAAAAGAAATTTAAAAAAAAAACCTTTGTTGTGACCAACTGAGGGGGCTGAATAAAGGGGAGCCCAATTTGTCCCTCTTCACCTGGCCGTAACAAGGTGTGTTTGTGTGGATGCCCAGCGAAGACAGAATTGAGCTCCTTTCTGAAGGCCTTGTTGGTCGTTGCTATCTCCCAACCCTTGGTGAAAAAGTGTGCATGTGAAGGCAGGGTTGAGTCATCTACAATGAGACACGTGGTCTTAAAACCTGCAGTGTTCCACAGTTCCACATGAGTAAAGGCTACTTGGGCAAGACACTGAGTGGCAAGCAGCCCCCATTTCAAACTCTGTACCAGCAAGGAGTCATCGGAGACATAGGAATAGGAGATCTATGTCTTAACCACATGTTATTCACCTTTGTTCATATTCCTTGATATCTTACCCATCAAAAAATCTATCAACAAATCTATCTATTCTGATGGAGGGTCATTATTGACCTGAAACGTTAACTCTGCTGCCACATCTGCTGAGTATTTCCAGCAATTTCTGTTTTCATTTCAGATTTCTAGAATCTGCAGGATTTTGCTTTTATGAAAAGCTATCCTTCTCTACCTTAAAAGCTCCATTTGACCCCCGGTATCCACAGCACTTTGGGTTTGAGGTTTCCACTACCCTATTTTTTTTTATATTCTTTCTTGAGTTGTGGGTGTCACTGGCTAAGCCACGACTGTTGCCCATCCCTAATTGCCTTTGTTCAGGGGGCTTTTAAGAGGCAACCACGTTGCAATGGGCTTGGAGTCACATGTAGGCCCAGACCAGGTAAGGACAGCAGCTTTCCTTCCCTAAAAGGACATTAGTGACCCAAATGGGTTTTTGCGACAATCGGCAATGGTTTCATGGTCATCATCAGACTTTTAAATCCAGAATGTTTTATTGAATTCAAATTCCACCATCTGTTGTGGTGGGATTTGATCCCAGAGCATTACCCTGGGTCTCTGGATTACCAGTCCAATGCCAATACCATTACACCGCCACCTCCCCCCTTGTGTGGTGAAGTACCCCTTGATTTCACTTCTAACAGGCACTCGCTTAATCTGGATTCCCCACCAGAGGATAGAGTTTCTCTACTTTTCCAACCTATTGAATTCCTTTGTCCTTCTAAATGCAAGGAAATACAAGCCCAGATTTACGTAATCCATCCTCATAATCTAATCTTTTGACCTCGATATAACTCTGGTGAACCTGCACCCTCTTTGAGGCCAGTCTATCTTCCCTGTGATTCGGTGCTCAAAAAAAAAGTAGGGAAGGCTTTTGGCAAGAGAAAAATCGAAAAATATACTTTCCAGGTAGAATTAATGTGGCAGAAGTGTGACGTGGATCTTCGTGGGGCTTAGTTTTTAAATCAAATTACACGACTCATCTCTTTAGAAATACTCAGTGCACAAGGGAGCCCCAACAACACAAAGGAACTAGCCAGGGGAAAATGAAGGCACAACTGCTGTTGAAGAAGCAAGGACACGTGTAAACAAGTTTAATTTAAGAGATAAATCAGAACAGACAACAGAATTAATTTTTTGAAGGGCTAATTAGAAAAAAAGATTAGCACCTTTTATAAATGGCCCAATATAATATTAAGTTTTCTGGAAGTGAATTGCTCTTGTCCATCTGAAGCTGTTGGGATTTAAAAACAGGTAAACTCAGCCAATTTAATGCAATGCTAGCTGGCAGTGTCAAAGGTCATCTGGCTAAGTTTGTGGAGCTGCCCAAGAGAATCCTACAAAGGCCCTTACTGTAATAAGGACCACACTTGAGGGGATGGTAGCATATTAGCTATGTTACTAGATTAGTTACCGAGAGATCTGGACTAATGATACAGAGATGTGAGTTCAAATCCCACCATGGCAGCTAAGGATTTTATCTTCAATTAATTAAATAAATTGGGAAAGGCAATGGGTGATGCTTGTTGTCACCCATAAGCGATATCAGCATGGCATCACTAGAAAGGAAACTTCATGCGATCCCGTCTTAGTTTCACTTTTGCTTTGAGCAGAACACAGACGCACAGCTCTGATGTCTTCAAGCTTTATACCTATGTATAACTGTTCTCGTGTTCTTAATGAATGAACCCACAATGTGTTTACCCAATCCCTCATGAGTGATTGGTGCCTTGTATCTTGTACAGTAAATAAGCCCAAGGTACTATATCATTATAATAACGTGACAGGTGACAGCAAGATTAAGTCAGGTACAACATGGTGAACAGCCTTAGGGCATCCTACATGGCACGGGATGACACTTGACATTTTGGTCAGACCACAACGACATCACAGTGTCGGGGAGGGTTGAAAATGCAGTGCGTGGACTGTGAAGAAAAGCTTTGGATCACAGCTCCAAGCTAGTGCGCAATTAAAGAGCTGTTAAGCAGACTGATCCCTTGTGATGAGTTTGCAGTGTGTAGCCTGTTAGTTCCTTGAATGGGATAGCGCATGAGAGGACCAGCACTGGGTTAGCTCAGTTGGGAAAGGCAAGTGACCACGGTGTGGGCCGGATTGATAGCGAGCGAGGGAGACTCAAACAACAAATAAAACCCTTCATTAAAGTCAGACCAGAGAAGGTTGTGATTATAACAGGTGGCTTTTGGTGTTGCTGAACAATAAATTTATTAAAAAACAAAGATGCCTGGTGCATTCCCACCACATTTCGTCTTGGCAGGTGGAGCATCAGTTAAGCGTACAGCGACACTCATCCCAGGTACTACAGAAGAAGGCAGGTCAAAGGAATGTTGTCAGAAAATCCACAAAATTCCCCAGTTCGAATAGGGATGCAGCTGACCTACTATCCAAATTCAAAATGTTTAAACAGTATAAACAGCTATGCTCTCTTGATTCAGATGTATTTGAACCAGACACGCAAGCCATAAAATTTTGCCTGGCAATTGAGATTGAAGGTCTATACAGGCTGAACACATCAGGATTGACAAAAGAAGAGCCAAAGCCTCCCACAAGATATGGGCTACATTGGAAGACCGGTTCAGAATCAGGTTAAACTTCAGTATTCATCGACTGGAGTTCATGTCATTTTGACAATAGCCTACAGAACCCATAGACCACTTTGTCAATTGTTGAGTTGGTGATCGCATCCACTCCCATGGAAACATTCCAGAAAGATCTGCTAGGCAAACCCAAAATGAATAGTATCGAAGGGCTACTCAAGTTTGGATGTAAGTACAAAGTGATCCTTGCAGGTTGATGAAGCTTACAGATCTAAGTGCAACCCCAATTGTTGATGCGCTCACTACAACACCCAAATCTAGTGAGACGTGTGGAAGATCTGGCCTTATACATGCACCAAGGAAATGCCCAGCTTTCCATCAATTCTGCAAGGCATGTGACAGGGCCATTGGCATCAGCTGTGCACCAGAGCAAAGGCTGATGTAGCTACAAAGAGCCGTTGTGTTGATCCAAACAGAGTGTTCACACCGGGGGCCTTCAAGCAATAAGAATGACCATCCGATACCCCGTCAGAAAACATACACATGAGACGACTGACAAACCAGAAAATGATGATGTTGTGCATGACAGGATGAAGAGCGGTGAACACATGTATCATGCCGTAAATCTCGCTGAAAACATAGACACCATCATACTGTCCCAAGTGTTTGTCAAGATTCAAATTACCTGTCCTAAGAAAGTTGGTAACTATTCGCTAGTTGGCCAAGATTGACACAGAGGCAAGTGCCAACATGCTACCCCTGCGAATTCTAAAAGACATGTATCCACAAATGTGGAAGGCCATACCGAAACCTACTATTGTGAAACTTTCAGTGTTCAAAGGTTCACTAATTCCATGTGCAGGACCCATAGTCCTGGAGTGCAACTACGATCAATCCTCCTGGGTGTCACAGATGTTCTACATCGTGGAAACTAAAGGCCCAGCGATTATAGGTCCACTGGCATGTCATGACCTCACACTAGTAACAACCTATGGAATCAGTCACACATCACATGGCAGATCAACCTCAGAATCTACTCCTATCACCTCAGTTCATGGCCTAACATCAAAATATCCAGAATGTTTTCATAAAATTGGCAGTTTCAAGGGAGCTACAACATTACACTAGCAGGAGAATGTGATTACATCAGTTGATCCATACGTGCAGCATCCACATACAAGACAAACTGAAAGTCAAACTAGACAAAATGGAGAAAGCCGAACTCAATAGAAGAGTACAAGGTCACACAGATTGGTGCAGCTCAATCACATGATTGTCGTAAAGAACGATGCACCATTGAGAGTATGTTGTGATCCCCTTTCGGGCTATCTATTAGACAGGATCTCTTTCAAGTTTATATAGACCGCATTACATGCAATGTATCAGGATGCATCTGTATCGCAGATTATATAGCTGTTGTGGGAATAACCAAACAAGAACATGACCATAATCTGAATTTATTGATGCAAGCAGCAGATAATGAAGGATTGGTGTTTAACAGTCTGAATAGCAACATCAATGTGCAACAGATCAATTCCTTCGATTCTATTTATTCCAGTTCTGGCATATGTCCCAACTCATGTAAAATATTAAAGCCTTGCAAACACATCAAGATAAGGACAATCTTCAAAGATTCTAGGTCTCTTTAATTTCTTGTCTCCATACGTTCCCAATTTCGCTCAGAAATCCTTATTACTAAGGGAATTGTGCCATTCCTGTGGCACAAGGACCAACAATACTTCTTTGATGCATTGAAACAGTCATTATCAGAAGCATCAACATCCCAATTTAACGATCTTAGGGAGACAACTACCTTGGAGATAGATGCCTCACTGAAAGGTCTGGGAGCATGCAGACTACAAAACGCAAACCTTTGCTTCAAAATTTCTGCCTGTAATGCATTCCAACTACTCCAACATCAAGCAGGAAACATTAGTTTTAGTGTTTGGAATCATGCGTTTTCATACCTATCTATTTGGCAAAAGATTTCTGGGAGATACCAACCACAAGTCACTGAAGATGATTTGGTGAAAACCATTGACCAGTGCACCACCAAGATTGTAACATCTCTCCATTAAGATTCAAGATTATGACTGTGAGATTAGGTACAAGCCAGGTAACTCAATGGTCACACCAGATACACTTAGCAGATTGTCTAACACTCTGAAAACAGAAGATATGTCCCTTGATCTACAAATTAACTTTATTGACATCGAACTTGAAGAAGTTCTCCAAATTGATCTGGTGCATTTTGCACAATGCAAATGCCAGGAGCTACAAGAAGAAACGGCGAAAGATTCCAAACTACAGGAACTGTGGAAAACCATCATCGAAGGATGGCCTGATTCAATTCAGCATGTCCGCAAACACACGAGAGCATTTTAGCCTGATCATGAATAGTTAGGCCTTTCCCGGGGAATTATTTTTAAAATCAGGCAGATCATCAGACTGGAATCTTTGCGTTTTGATATTCTTCAACAACTTCATCACTCACACTTGGGCATAGATTGGATGAGAAGACTCGCAAGAGAGATAGTCTATTGGTTGGGTATGAACAATGGCACTGAAGTCGTCATCAAGAGTTGCAAGGCATGTCAAGAGCATTTTCCAAGTCAACACACAACACCATTGATTCCACATGAAGTTCCTATCCATTCTTGGTCCAAAACCGCATCCAACCTCTTTCATGTCCGTGGCATTGACTTCATCATCATCGTCGACTACTTGACCATGTACGCTGTTATTTGACAATTGTACAATATGTCAAACACAACTGTTGCACATGCTGTAAGTGTTACTTTCAGTTTATTTGGTGTGCCTAGAGAGATCATTACAGATAACAATTTATTGGTAAACCATTTCAGGATTTGTGTGAGGAGTGGAACATTGATCACACTACTTTTTCTCCTCATTACCCTAGATTTAACGGCCTAGCTGAACAGATGTTTTGCACAATTAAATCCCTAATTCTCAAATGTAGACAGACCAAGCAAGATCTACGTATTGCAATGTTACATCTGAGAGCAATACCTTTAAGTGTAACTATTCCATTACCAGCAGAGTTCATGTTTGGCAGACCAGTGCATACAAATTTACGTACTCCTACTCATTCTACTCTCAGAAACTAGAGAGCAATTTTTAAAACTGCAAGAGAAGATGATCGGTGTGTATGGTAAAAATGCAGGTACAGAATTGTCAAGTTTACAGCAAGTTCACATCCAGGATCTCACAGAAAGTACATGGCAACCAGCCAAGGTGACAAGAGCTAAGGCCCAATGAGGTCATTACACTCAAAGGTGCAATGGTGAAGTGTAACTGAGGACAAATCAGATCGATTCCAGTTCCTCAACCATCATACAGTCCTGTTGCATTGAAGACAAGATCGCAAATGTAACCTGGAACAACATCCAAGAATGACAACCCCACAGGTCACTGTGAGCAATCAAAAGAGCCTCAAGGCAAAGTTGCCATTGTAAGATCCGGATGCATCAACAGATTATCTCCACACTTTAGAGACTCATGGGGCTGAATTTTGCCCCCATCGGGGGGGAAATTGAAGGGCGGGCGTGTAGGGGTGCGCTTCCGATTGGCATCCCCGATCGGAGGCGTGGCACCAATTAAGGCCCGCCCAGTGTGACGTCCAAACAGAATCGCTATCCGCTCCCTGTGTGGGCGGGGATCCCAGAATCGCAAGTGTGCTCATTTGCACATGCGCACGCAAGAGCGCATTCATCTCCCTGAGGCTAAGTGCTGCCTCAGGGAGAGCGTTTCTACATGTAAAAAAGATAAAAGTAGAAAAATAAAATTTCACTGACACGTCCCCTCATGTGACAATGTCACATGAGTTGGGACATGTCCATAATTTTTACAGAATCTTTATTAAAATTTTTTAAAGCCTACATGAAACCTCATCCCGCCCGTGGATGAGGCTTCATGTTTTCTCTAGTTGCCGCCGGGGCTCCTGGCCGACCCACCAGCCTTAAGGTTGAACGGGCAGGTCCTTTAATTGCTTAACTGACTCTGTCAATGGCCTCAATTGGCCATTGACAGGTCAGTGGGCGCACAGCTGATTTTGCTGCACTCCTGCCTTCCTGAAAATTTAAATCGGACGCAGTGACGTCGGGAGTTCTCCCCGACATCACCGGGTGTCATTTTATGCACGGAGAGCGGGCCCCGCCCCCACTCGCCGACTCGTAAAATTCAGCCCGTAGGTACAGTTCTATGCGCTTATGTAATGATAACTAAATATGGGCATGTATTGTAACTAGTCATACTTCTTTGGAAGGGGGGAAATTATCTTTAAAAAGAAAGGGGGATGTTGTAATATGCCTTTAAGGGGTATCAGCATGAACACCAGTAGAAGGGAAACCTGTCTTAGTTTCACTTATGCTTTCAGCAGAGCACACACACACACAGCTCTGATGCCTTCAAGCTTTATACCTATATATACCTATATATAACTGTTCTCATGTGCCTTGTCTTAATAAGTAAACACACATTGTGTTTACCCTGTCCCTTATGAGCGATTGGTGCCTTGTGCCTCGCACAGTAAATAAGTCCTAGGCTCTATACCATTGTTATAACATGATAACGCTCACATCCCACGAATGAATAAAAAGAGCTAGGAAATAAACCTTTTTAAAAAATATTCCGCAGTGATCTTTCTCCCAGTTATTTAGCAGTGCCCTGGAAATTATTCATTAGTTACTGGAGAACCCAGGATTAAATCTTCAGGATCTGAAGATTAATCTCTAGGATGTTTTTTTATTCATTCACGGGATGTGGGTGTCACTGGCTAGGCCAGCATTTATATTCCATCCCTAATTTCCCTTGAACTGCTTGCAGTCCATGTAGTGTAGATACACCCACAGTGCTGTTAGGGAGGGAGTTTCAGGATTTTGACCCAGCGACAGTGAAGGAATGGCTTGGAGGGGAACTTCCAGGTGCTGGCGTTCCCATGCATCTGCTGTTCCCGTTCTTCAAGATGGTAGCGGTCATGGGTTTGGAAGATACTGTTGAAGGAGCCTTGGTGTGTTCCTGCAGTGCATCTTGTAGACTTCTGGGAGGAAACCTGAGGTCAAATCATCAGGGCAGAAAAAAGGGCGTGTTTTTATTATTTCCTTTGAACATTTCTGTCTTTATTAATGATAAAAATATTGGAGATGGGGGAGAAAAGTTGTTTGATTTACAGTGAAACATCATCCAATTGTGTTAATGAAGAGTCTGCTCCAATTACTGGGGAAGGCAAGGTATCGGGAGGATGGACATGTCGATTGGCCAGTGACGGAAGCGGGACAGTGGGAGTTGAGAACACGTGTGAGAAACCATCCAAGCAGAGTTGGCAACTCCTACTGCTGACCCAAACTGTTGGTCAGCAAAACAAGGCCATGAACCGTACAGACCAGTTCATGTGGCCCAGGGATCAACAGGATTACTGCAAGGTCATCTGATTGTCGAAACAATACAAATCAGGCATTAGTTATCAGTTTGAGATTGGTAGACGAAGATGTCACAAAAGAATCATGATGGCTAAGGGAAGCCTTTCAGCCCATCTAGCCTATCCTTCTATGGAAATCCACAATCCTCCTCACTCAATTGCAATGTCCAACGGCCTTCGGAATCAGTCCTGGATTTTGTTTTTTGCCTCGGTCTCTAATGAAAACTCGTTCCACACTCTGCATGAAAACCTGCTTCCTGACCTCAATCTTGAATTTGCCCCTTTGCCAGTCTGTAGAGATTTGGGTGGCAAGGCCATTGTCTCAAGTGATGATCATAGGTGACAAGACGCAATAGGATTTAGATTAACTCTAGGGAGGCATTTTCCTTTCAAGTACCTTGAATAAAAGAATTACCTTTGTTGAATAAATAGATAATTAATATGAGATTAACTGTAAACATCACTCTCAATGTCTCTAATCGCTCTCTCAGCAGTCATGTTGATTCTAACTGCAAGTTTTGATACAGCTCTTTTTAATCTCTCAAACCGACATCTTTATTGGCTAATTCTTCTAGAATTAATCAAACCCAACACTAAAATCAACAGTGGAATAACATTAATGGGCGGCGACACTCAGGCAATTTGAAGTAAAGGAGAAAAGGAAGTCTTGCATTTGTATAGCAACCTTATTGATGTGCCAAAGCACTTTACACAGGCTTAGGATAATTGTCAAAAGAACCAGGGGCAGATGGGGAGATTTTTTTTTACACAGCAAGTTGTTGTAATCTGGAATGCTCGGACTGAAAAGGCAGTGAAAACAAATTCAATAGTACTTTCAGATGGAAATAAGATAAATATTTGAAAGGGAAAAAAAAATTGCAGGACCATGGGGAAAATAGTATGAGGAGTGGGATTACATCGCTTGCTCTTTCAAAGAGGCATGATGGGCTGAATGGCCACCCCACTGTAAGACTCTACAATTTTGTACATTGCTGTAGGATTATTAGAGCTTTGTAACTGATAAATGTCCTTGAGCTATTTTTATCTTTGTTTGATCTGGTGCTGCTGCATGGGGACTGACCCAGATTTGGGTTACCAAACCTTGCGGTAGTCTATGTTAATAGGATCCAAGTCAAAACCAAGATCCAGAGCTTTTCTTTGTTGCGAGAGTTTCTTGACTTGCTCAGTTTCTTGGCTTTTCTCCCACTCAACCCAGTGTCCCAGCTATCCCCTATTTATATGTGCTCAAAGACAATTAATACCTATTACCTGTTTCTCTTAAACTTAACAATGTAATTGACATGACATTAAGAGAGCACATAGGTAATGATTCTACTTGTTTGATGGGGAGTGTGCATTCTCTCTCCATTGGAGCATCCCTACTTGTCTCAGCGACAGAGTTTAGGTGGAGGTTGGATTGAACCAAGGCCCATGTGGTGTAGGTACACCACAGTTCTATTCGGAAGGAAGTTCCAGGCCTTTGACCCAGTGAGAGTCAATGAATGGCGATATATTTCCAAGTCAGGATGGTGTGTGACTTGGGAGGGGAACTTCCGGGTGGTCATGTTCCCGTGTGTCTGCTGCCCTTATCCTTCTAGGTGGTAGAAGTTGCAGGTTTGGAAGGTGCTGTTGAAGGGAGGCTTGGTGAGCTGCTGCAGTGCATCTTGTACATGGTGCACACTGCTGCCATTGTGCGTTGGTGGTGGAAGGAGTGAATGTTTAAAGTTACTCCTGGTCACAGGGTAATTTCAGAACATAGACACCTTTTCGCGAAGTGAGAATTCCTGCTTTGAGCTGCTTGAGAACCATCAAAGGGGAATGATTCCGAGTGCGATAGTGACTTGCCTGTTACAAAACCACATGAAACGTTTTATATGCAAAGCATTTAAAATGATCAAGGAAAGGTTAATAACACAACATAACCCCACTGTGTTAGAGGTAAGTGATGGGAGAGTACTACAAAGGACTGTAGTTGAAAACCTACATTGGCCGGTTCAATGGAAAGGAATCAAACTGGAGAAACCTGTGGAGATGAAAAGAAAATCTGCAGGAGCTGGAAATCCCAAATCAGATAAAAGATAGGAAATGGCAAAGGTATGCAGTGGACCTGATAACATCAGAAAAGAATAAGCTTATATTTCAATACCACCTTTCACAACCTCAGGAAGTCCCAAAGTGCTTGACAGCTCATTGAGTACTTTTTGAAGCGTAGTCACTGTTGGAAGGTAGGATGGGTAGAGGGCAGAATTTTCCACTCCTATTGAGCAGACAATATGTTGAGGAGGCCAAAAATTAGTTTCGTGCTGTCGTGAAACCAGTTTGCGATCGTCCGCACCACCCATCAATGGCGAGCCGCGTATCCCAGCACCGCACGTTGAGAACCTAATTTCAGTACCTTAGCATCTCATTACAAACCCGGCTCTCTGGAATCATCCCCCCCCCCACCCCCCCCACCCCCCCAACAATGCTGGATCATCCAGGCACCGTGTTTGACAATTGTACATAGATAACATGCACCTGGCGAGCTGCACTTCACTCGGGACTTCGAGGTTTGTTTGCCTACCTTGCTTCGGGCAACACTCACAGTCATCAGCTCCAGGCTTCACAGGCAGAACCACATTATTTTTAAGGGGGACTCATGGGCAGGTCTCTACCTGCCGGACCAGCCGGAAGGTGGAGGGGGGGCTTTTCAACAGCTGCAGGGCAGGGGCTTGCTTGGGGAAGGGGGAGAAGTGGCCTCAGGCAAGGGAAGAGGTCACAGGGTGAGGGCTGTACTGGGGAAGGAGGGTATTCCAGGGTGTATGTGGGGGGCACATGTTGATCTGTGCAAGTGGCCTGAAGATGGTGAGGGCTGAGGAGGCAGCCTCCAGAGGAGATGAGGCCGGATGGAGATGTGAGGGTGTGTGTGAGAGAGAGAGTGGTGATGTCCCTTGAGCTGGCAGTGAGTGAGATGCCAGTGAATGTGTGATGGGCTTGTGAGTGTGTGGGTTTAGAGTGAATAGATGTTTGCCTTATCCTGGCTGCATGGATGAGATCATTCATCCTCTTTCTGCATTGGATGGCCGACCTCTTCTGTGCAGCATTGGCACTGCCCACCTCTCCACACCTCCCAAGCCGGAGTGGGTGAGATAGGTGGAGCTCCTGCGGCCAGAGCGGGGCTGGAGGACATCACTGCCGGCCTCCAGAAGGCATTCTAGTGACCGGACACTGAACTGTTGCTGGCTTTCCGGGCCATGTCTTCACTGGAGCTGTCCTGGGCTGCAGCACTGAGAACTGTGTGGGTGGCTGCAATTCAGATATAGCCCCTGAATGAGGTAACGGTGTGGCGGGCGATTCAGAGGCTGCCTGTCAACGAGACAGTGTGTTTCCTGTGGCTGCATAATTTATGAGGCAGGAAGTGGTGGTATAATGCAAAAACCCGCCATTGTGGCTGGCGGGTCAAACGCACTTGGTGGAATTCTGGGACGATTCCTCCCAAAGAGGGGAATTTTCCAGGCGGCTGGAGAATTGCTGCAGTTGCTCCTCTCCTCAAACACCAAACTTATCTTTCTCATTCAGATTCTGACTGACCTGCTGTGGACTAATTCTGATCACAAGTCTTTCCAAGGTATTTTTAAGGACTTGCTGCCTCTACGGTGATAGTACTCTGTCGACTGAGGCATCTATTAGAGAAGTAACTAGGAAAGTAAATGCTCGAGTTAATCTTTCATTTGGAGGAAGTGACTTTGTTCGACAAGCATTCGGCACCTGTCGGTGTGAGGGAGTGACCAACAGCTTGTCTCACAGCCAGTGATGGGGTTTCCAGGCAGCATCAGATCACAAGTTGGCCTATTCAGAAATGGCGGAGGCTTACAATCTGAGGCTTTTGACAAGTTATCCATGGCTGGTGAAGACAGAACTCCTTTGGATTTCTCTTTATTTGAATCCCTCTAGGGCCTTTCCCCTCCCCACATCCCTCCCTATCTCTGTAACCTCCTCCGGCCCCCAGACCCCCCATATCTCTGTAACCTCCTCCAGCCTCATACCCCTCCCTATCTCTGTCACCTCCTCCAGGCCCTACACCCCTCCCTATCTCTGTAACCTCCTCCAGCCCCTACACCCCTCCCTATCTCTGTAACCTCCTCCAGCCCCTACACCCCTCCCTATCTATGTAACCTCCTCCAGCCCCCACACCTCTCCCTATCTCTGTAACCTCCTCCAGCCCCTACACCCCTCCCTATCTCTGTAACCTCTTCCAGCCCCTACATCCCTCCCTATCTCTGTAACCTCCTCCAGCCCCTACACCCCTCCCTATCTCTGTAATCTCCTCCAGCCCCTACACCCCTCCCTATCTATGTAGACTCCTCCAGTCCCCACACCCCCCCCCCATATCTGTAACCTCCTCCAGCCCCACACCCCTCCCTATCTCTGTAACGTCTTCCAGCCCCTACACCCCTCCCTATCTCTGTAACCTCCTCCAGCCCCCACACCCCTCCCTATCTCTGTAACCTTCTCCAGCCCCACACCCCTCCCTATCTCTGTAACCTCCTCCAGCCCCACACCCCTCCCTATCTCTGTAACCTCCTCCAGCCCCTACACCCCTCCCTACCTCTGTAATCTTCTCCAACCCCACGCCCTCTGAGATATCTGTGCTCCTCCAATTCTGCCCTCTGGAGCATCTCAAATTCTAATCGCTCCACCATTGGTGACCTTGCCTTCAGATACCTAGGCCCTAATCTCTGGAATTGCCTCCCTAAAGCTCTCCACTTTCCTATCTCTTGCTCCTCCTTTAAGATGCTTCTTAAGCCAAACTTTTGGTTAGCTGTCCCAATATCTCCTTATGAAGTTCAATGTCAAATTTGGGTTCACAGTGCTCCTGTGAAGCAGCATGATACATTTTACTACATTAAAGGTGCTATATAAACGCACATTGTTGTCTAACTGTGCCAGCAACGTTATGATTGGAACTGGTCTCACTGATAGTTTCATGATCCAAATTACATGGACAATTTCTATAACAAGACTGTGTGTGTGTGTGTGTGTGTGTGTGTGTGTGTGTGTGTGTGTGTGTGTGTGTGTGTGTAAATACGATCCAGGAAGATGGAATTTTTTTTTACTTTTTCTCCCTGCCTCTCTTGATTTCTCTTTCTCTTAATCCGCCCTTTCTTTCCCTCTCTTCATTTCTCTTTCTGTATCTGATTTGAGTCTAATTCACCAGCCTTCATTGGGGACTGCTCCTCTGTATAGACCTCGGTTAGCCGCACTTAGAGTTACTATGTACAGTTCTGACACGGGATTGTCTGGTCCCGCCAATGGCAGGCATCATCACAGGCGAGACAGCCAAGTCATTTTGGCCACTCTCCAAATTTTCCCGTCTCACCTGTAAGTTTGCCAGCTGTTGGACAGACCCGACAATCCCACCCCCTGGTCTCTAAATGATGGAAAGGGTATAGAGGTGCTGGAGAAGGTGCAAAAAAAAAATTCACAAGGAATGCACCAGAACGGAGAGGATTTCACCATCAGGGAAGGCTGAAGGGATTGAGGCTTCTTGCAATACCAAAGGCTGAGGAATGCCCTGATCAAGATCTTTAAAATCATGAAGGGGTTTGATAGGGTAGATGTCGAGAAAATATTTTGATTTGTGGGCAGACCAAAGCTAGTGGCCATAAGTATAAGATTATCACTAATAAATCCAACAGGGAATTCAGGAGAAACTTCTTCACCCAGAGAGTGGTGAGAATGTGGGTCTCACGACCACATGGAGTAGTTGGTGTGAATAGTGTAGATACATTTAAGGGGGGAGCTGGCAAACTCATGAGGGAGAAATGAATAGAAGGATATGCTGATAGGGTGGGATGAAGAGGCTGGCTCATGTGTGTACCGTTTACAAGATGCACTGCAGAAACTCACCAAGGCTCCTAAGGCAGCACCTTCCAAACCCACAATCACTACCATTTAGAAGGACAAGGGCAGCAGATAGATGGGAACACCACTGCCTGGAAGTTCCCCTCCAAGTCACTCACCATCCTGACTTGGAAATACATCGCCGTTCCTTCAATGTCGCTCGGTCAAAATCCTCGAGTTCCCTAACAGCACCGTGGGTGTACCTACCCCACATGGACTGCAGCAGTTCAAGAAGGCTGGGCAACAAATGCTGGCCTAGCCTTGAGAGTGAAAAATCTCCCATTCATGAAATCCATTCAAAGATTTTAAATCTCCTCAAGCGGTTAATCTCTTATAAAAACAAACAGGCCCCATATCAAAGACAGCTAATTCTTTCATAGTTCCTTAAGCTGTTAGTGGAATTGTGAACTCAGAATCCCTGCTGAGGTAATTGTAACCTTTGAAACTCAGCAAAATGTTCATAGCAACATAGTACTAGCCAATGGGGAAATTAAGAACAAGATTTATGAAACTGCATGACCAGGTGCTAATTTTTTCTAAGCTACACCAGATGGCCTGCCAATTATAGCATTCCAGCAGAGGTTTTTTTTTAACTCTCACTGACAGCTGCAGCCTCTTTTAATGTTTAAAGGGTGAGGCATTTAGAAGACTTCAGATCATGACACATGAATAGATCTTATCTACCTTTCAAGAGCCTTTATATCTGCGCCACAATTTATGAATCCAAACTGTGGGTTAGGACCAAAAATGGAGTCTGTTTGAAATCAGCACTAATTTTAAATGACCCTGCTGAGTTCAGGTTTCCCTCCTGTTTGATTCACGGCCCATTCCCTTCCCCCGCTGGCAAAAATTGAATCTTTCAGAAATAGGTGTGGGACTTTCACATCCAGGACCCACCTGCCACTTTTACAGGTCTTTGGAGTTTTTCCAACTCTGTGAAAATCCAGCCCTATGCCTCTATTTATACAATTTATACAGTTCTGCGTGCCTTTTTAACCACTTTCTCAATCTCCTTAGATGGCTTGTGCAAATATACCTCCAGGTCTCTTTGTTCCTGCACCCCTTTTAGTATTGTGACCTTGAACTTCCATCTTTTTGAGCAACTAGTTCCCTAAGTGAGTCTGCCTGTGCTAGGTTCCTGGGAAAGGTGAAGTCTTACATCCATTATGAAGCGAATTATAACCCCAGCCCATTTGGGTCGGAGAAAGTGAACTATGTCCCCCACAAGGAAAATGACTATCGAGAGATAGTACCTTCTTCCAGATAACCTGTTAAACAATTTATTGTCCAGGTTATAATTACCCAGATATTATAAGAGTTCGGGGGTCTCTCTTCAAAAAATTGTATTCTCCCACTTTCAGAAAATACATACGAATACAAATTAGGAGCAGGAGTAGGCCATTCAGCCCCTCAGGTCTGCTCCGCCATTCAATAAGATCATGGCTGATCTGATTTTAACCTCCTATTCCTGCCTACCCCCGATAACTTTTCAGACCCTTGCTTACCGAGAATCGACCTACCTCTGCCTTAAAGATATTCAAGGACTCTGCCTCAACTGCCTTTTGAAGAAGAGAATTCCAAAGTCTCACAACCCTCTGAGAGAAAAAAAAATGTCCTCATCTCTGTCCTAAATGGGCGACACCTTATTTTGAAACAGTGCTCCGAGTTCTAGATTCTCCCACAAGAGGAAACACCCTCTCCACATCCACCCTGTCAAGACCCCTCAGGATCTTACATGTTTCAATCAAGTCGCCTCTTACTCTTCTAAACTCCAGTGGATACAAACCCAGCCTGTTCAACCTTTCCTCATAAGGCAACCCAACCATTCCAGATATTAGTCTAGTAAACCTTTAAACTGCTTCTAATGCATTTACATATTTCCTTAAATAAGGAAACCAATATTGTACACAGTACCCCAGATGTCATCTCACCAGTGCCCTGTACAACTGAAGCATAACCTCCCTATCCTTGTATACAATTCCCCTTGCAATAAACGATTACATTCTATTGGATTTCCTAATTACCTGCTGTACCTGCATACTAACCTTTTGCAATTCATGCACTAGGACACCCAGATCCCCCTGCATCTCAGAGCTCTGCAATCTCTCACCATTTAGATAATAAGCTTCTTTTTTATTCTTCCTGCCAAAGTAGACAATTTCACATTTTCTTACATTATACTCCATTTGCCAGATCTTTGGCCACTCACCTAACCTATTTATATCCCTTTGTAGCCTCTTCATAACTTACTTTCCCACCTATCTTTGTGTCACCAGCAAATTTAGCAACCATACCTTCACTCCCTTCATCCAAGTCGTTTATATAAATTGTAAAAAGTTAAGGCCCCAGCGCTGATCCTTGTGGCACTCTACTCAGTCACATCTTGCCAGCCAGAAAAAGACCCATTTATGTCAATTCTCTGCCTCCTGTTGGCTAGGCAATCTTCTATCCATCCCAATATGTTACCTCCTACACCATGAGCTTTTATTTTCTGCAATAACCTTTGATGTGGCACTTTATCGAATGCCTTCTGAAAATCTAAGTACAGCACATCCGCCGGTTCCCCTTGATCCACAGCACCTGTTACGTCTTCAGAGAGCTCCAATCAATTGGTTAAACCATTGCACAAAACCATGTTGACTCAGCCTGATTACCTTGAATTTATCTAAGTGCCCTGTTATAATGTCATTAATAATCGTTTCTGACATCTTCCCGTTGACAGATGCTAAGCTAACTGGCCTATAGTTTCCTGCTTTCTGTCTCCCTATTTGATTAAAGGAGTTACATTAGCTATTATCTAATGGAACCTTCCCCAAATCTAGTCAATTTTGGAAAATTAAAACGACGCATCAGCTACCTCACTATCCACTTCTTTTAAGACCCTGGGATGAAGTCTATCAGGACGCCCAGTTGCAATAATTTGCTAAGTACCATTCCCCTGATGATTGTAATTTTCCTGAGTTCCTCTCTCCCTTCCATTTCCTGATTTACAGCTATTACTGGGAAGTTTCCTGTGACCTCCATAGTGAGGGCCTGTTCAATTCATCTGCCATCTCCTTATTTCCATTATTACTTCCCCAGACTCACTTTCCACATAACGATACTCACTTTGTTAACTCTTTTCTTTTTAAAATATCAATAGAAACTCTAACTGTCTGTCTTTATATTTCTAGCTAGCTTGCTCTGGTACTCCAATTTTTCCCTCCTTATTAATCTTTTAGTCATTCTTTGCTGTTTTTTATATTCTGTCCAATGCCTCCCATCTTTGCACATTGATATGCTTCTTCTTTAAGTCTTATAATTTAGTTAAGCATGGATGGTAGATCCTCCCCTTGGAATTTTTCGTTCATTTTGGAATGTATCTGTCCTGTGTATACTGAAGTATCTCCTTAAACATTTGCTTCTGGATCTCTATTGACCTATCCCTTAACCAAAGTTGCCAGCTCACTTTCGCTGGCTCTGCTTTTCATGCCCTCGTAATTGTTCTTTATTTAAGCTTGAATTGTGTTAAACCCAGTCTTCTCTCCCTCAGACTGAGTGTTAAATTCAATCATATTCTGATGGCTGATACCTAGGGGTGTCTTCACTATGAGGTCATTAATCAATCCTGTCTCATTGTGCAAAACTAGATCTGTTGTAGCCTGATCCCGGGTTGGCCCCAGAATGTGCTGACCTAAAAAATTATCCCAAAAACCTTCCATGAATTTGTCACCTACGCTAACTTTGCCCAGCTAGTTGCTCCAATTGATATATAGAGTACAAGAGAGGTGGGTTCTTGGGCTGCATACGGAAGACTACAAGAGATGTTATACTTTACTAAATTATTTACATGTTTATTAAAGAATCGTTTAACATGCAATACACTTTAAAATGGATAAGTACATCACAACGTTAATGACTATCGAAAGATGAAAAATGTAGCCTTGGGTCTAATATAGGATCCAGTGAGGAAGATTTTAAAAGACACTGCTACAGCTAAAATCAGTTATGGATATCCATCAAATATTCAAAGCCATGTCTTACCTTAAGTCCCCGAGTGGTTCAATTGTTGGGCAGTGTTATGATGGATCAGTTGGTAAAGCTGAGTTATTTTTAAAAAATCCCGGAGGGAAAGTTTAAACAACTGTCATAACCTATAATTTTAAGTGTTATGTTTAAGATGCAACTCTAAATTCAGGAATCAGACCACCAGTTCTCGAGAGGTTTTATATTAAGCTAAATTAAACATTTTATTAATTTATACAAGTCAAGTATATACACATGGCTACAAATTACTACGATCGGAACTTTTAACAAATTCCTGCAACAGCAACCCACAGACTTAACCAGACACCAGGCAAAGCTTTTTCACCTTACAAATTCAACATTAGGTTCTTTTCACTTTGGTTCCTGTGGAGACAGTTTCAGGCTTACAGCTGCTTTGATCTTACATTGCTTCTGCTCTACATACACAAAATGGTTGTCTTGTTAAACCTAGCACAGCCCATTGAATGTAAATTCTCATTGTATCACCAACCTCTGCTAACAATGAAACCCCTTTCATAGTACCAATTTTATTATCAATATAAACATATTGCTTGGTCTCTGCTCGCTAGGTGCCAGATTTCACCCCACTTTTTGAATGCTCTATTCAAAAAATACAAATGCACTCTACCTCTCTTATACCTCGAAACTAGTACACCTCAAAGCACCCAGACTAGCTGGCTTTAATCCAATTAAGACACATCCACAGACTAAACCTCTATTAAAAGAAAAATATTTACCAATAATATTATATACATCAATAACTTCATGACAGGCAGTTGGACACAAACAGCTGTTTGCTTTGAGCTATCCAACCCCTTGACAACCAGAGAAATATTCAGCAATATCTCTGATATTCTGCAAGGAACCTTATACAATTATACCCATCTACAACCAGGTGGCATAATCTTTAGCAGCTATGGGTGCCACCTCCTTCAATAAAACTCCTCCTTTTGATTCACCCTTAAAGTTCACTATAACTTAATTGTTAAAAATGGTTTTATTATATCAATGCTGTGAGCCGATATCTGGTCAACATGTACTTATAATGCGTTCCAATATCATTCCTGATTACTTTTAATTGCTTCGTTATATGAATAAAGTGATTTTAAACTTTTAGTAGAAAAATAGAGAAATTTTAAAAGTTGCTTTTGTACCAGCTTGGATAGAGCTGCCTCCCTACAGTATTTATTTTTGCACCGGGTGTCTGATCATGTCCAATTCTGATTCACTGAGCTAAGTTTTGGGGATGTCTGCTTAATAGATAATGGCAGCAGCTACTAGGCTGTACCATCATTAATCTTCCAGACAATTCCTTTGCTGGTGAACAAGGCAATTAAGCTTATCTCTATTCTCAAAAGAAGGAAAGAGGACCAGTGAGACCTGGGGCAAAATTTTTACCTCAGCAGATGAGCAAGCGCCCGACCTGCTCGAGCGTAAAATGCCGCACATTGACGTGGGGAGAGTGCCCTGGCGTCAGCGCACAGTTTGCACGGTATTTTGGTCAGCCACCGCACTCGGGAATCGGATAGCGTGCCCGCCTGTTAAGGCCATTAAAGTCGCAATTGACTTACATTTTTCTCTGCCCGTCCAACCCTGCGGCTTGGTGGGGTCAGACGAAAAGGCCAAGCGGGGCCTTTGCTTGTTTCAGGAAACCTCGTCCGCGGGCGGGGATGAGGTTTCCGAGAGCAAGTAAAAATAAAATAGAGATTTTAAAATTGAATTAGTAAAACGTCCCTTGCTCACGCGACAGAGTCACATGGGGGGGTTGGGTGAGGGCGGGGTGGAGAGACGTGTTTTATTACCTTTTTCTAATCTCTAATTTTTTTTTAAACTCTTCATCTGCCTGAGGCAGCTCCGTGCCTCGGAGGGAGATTCTGAAGCGAGCACTCGCGCACGCGCGCAAACTTTGTGCGTGCCCTGCTCGGCCTCCTCCCCCCCCCCTCCCCCCCCCCCCACCCCCCCCCCCCCACCCCCCCCGCCCCTCTCCCCCTCCTCCCGCCCCTCCCCAGCCCACGCTGGGCCTTAAATGGTCCGCCAGTGTGAAATCGCCATCCAGCCTCGGTTGTGGGCAGCCGGTCAGCTTCCCAACCACCCCCACTCGCCTAGGCCCGCCCGACAAGGGCTAAATCCTGCCCCCTGGTGGATGGCATGGATGAGGTCACGTCTGTTTCTAGTTTGAAGACGAGCTGCGAGGCTAACACTGACCATTTGTACGTCTGAAGGCTTCTGGGTAAAAAATGACTATTCATGAAGCTGTGTCCGTTTTCTCAATTCTGAGGCGTAACGTCCTAAATATGTATGAATCCTCCCTATTTATTCGTTTACTTCCTTCACAATTATTTCTCGTGGATTCGCTGCCTTCAGTTTACCAGACGAGTGCCTTAATGTTACATCCTGTCAAGTTAAGATGCATTAGACTGCAGCTGGGGATGGACAGCGGGGAATGGGGAGAGGCAGATTTGTTGCTGATTGTGTGAAGTTTGAGTTGCCACTTTTCGCTGATGTCTAAAATGTTTTGCAGACACTTTAGTCAAAAACATGCTTCCAATCTGTCAGTATTCGGTGCTCCCTTGGCCCCTGGATTTGAATGCAGTGTCACAAATTAACGTTGACCTGGCCTGTTGGCCTTGCTAAGATTTACAGAATACAGCTTCATTCACTAACCTCTTCCTTTCCCTCTTGCATTTCACTCAGTCATACACGAGCGTTCCATTTCATCTCTGGGCAAAAGCCTTGCCCAAATCACTACAACCCTAGGCTTCGGCCTGCCTTCCTCTGACTGATCCTCTGTGTGTTTCCAGAATGTTCTGTTTTGAGTGTGGGCTGACCTATCTTTCATGCCTTGCTTAGGGCTCGCTAAACCGATCGGACTGATGGAAGGACCTGGAGGACTAGGTCAAGGAGGAATCGCTGCCACTCTGAGAGACGACAGTCATGAGTTTGACGCCAAGTATGAAGACTATGGCTACAATGCCCAGCTCAGTGACAGGATATCACTCGACAGGTCGATACCCGACTACAGACCACAAAAGTAATGAACTTAATTAATTGCTTTGGGCATTTGTGTGGGCAGGAGAAAGGGATGTTCCTTTAAAAAACTATTGGGCATGCCACAGACATTTACAGGAAGCTACTCAGTCCTTATCCACTGTTTGACAGTGTAAGATTGCAATACTCAGGCTGGTAAACATGCTCATTATCCTAGTTGCTGTCATGGCTCAGTGAGTAGAACCTATGCCCCCTGCTAGTTCCTCTCCAAGCCACCTACCATCCTGACTTGGAACCATATCACTGTCCCTTCACTGTCGCTGGGTCAAAAAACTGGAACTCCCTTCCTAACAGCACTGTGGGTGTACCTACACCACGTACCCAGCACAAAGGAAGATGGTTGTGGCTGTTGGATATCAGGCATCTCAGCTCCAGGACATCACTGCAGGAGTTCCTCAGGGTAGTGTCCTCGGCCCAACCATCTTCAGCTGCTTCATCAATAACCTTCCTTCCATCATAAGGTCAGAAGTGGGGATGTTCACTGATGATTGCACAATGTTCAGCACCATTCACGACTCCTCAGATACTGAAGCAGTCCATGTCCAAATGCAAAAAGTCCTGGACAATATCCAGGCTTGGGCTGACAAGTGGCAAGGAAGATTCATGCCACACAAGTGCCAGGCAATGACCATCTCCAACAAGAGAGAATCTAACCATTGCCCCTTGACACTCAGTGGCATTACCATCACTGAACCCCCTGCTATCAACATCCTGAGGGTTACCATTGACCAGAAACTGAACTGGATAGCCATATAAATACTTTGGCTACAAGAGCAGATCAGAGGCTAGGAATCCTGTGATGAGTAACTTACCTCCTGACTCCCCAAAGCCTGTCCACCATCTACAAGGCACAAGTCAGGAGTGTGATGGAATATTCCCCACTTGCCTGGATGAGTGCAGTTCCCAAAACACCCAAGAAGCTTGACACCCTCTAGGACAAAGCAGCCCACTTGGTTGGTACCATGTCCACAAACATTCACTCCCTCCACCACCGACATACAGTAGCAGCAGTGTGTACCATCTACAAGATGCACTGCAGGAATTCACCAAGGCTCCTTAGACAGCACCTTCCAAACTCACGACCACTACGATCTAGAAGGACAAAGGCAGCAGACACATGGGAACACCACCACCTGAAAGTTCCCCTCCAAGTCACTCACCGTCCTGACTTGGAAATATATTGTTGGTCCTTCACTGTCATGTTAAAATTCTGGAACTCCCTCCCTAACAGCACTGTGGGTATACCTACACCACATGGACTGCAGCGATTCAAGAAGGCAGCTCACCACCACCTTCTCAAGGGCAACTAGGGATGGGCAATAATTGCTGGCCCAGACAGCGAAGCCCACATCCCATGAGTGAATAAAATTTTTTTTTTTTTAAAACAGGGACTTCAAGAAGGAGGCTCATCACCACCTTCTCAAGGGCAATCAGGAATTGGCAAAAAATTCTGGCCAAGTTCGTGATGCTCACATCTCGTGAATGAGTATAAAAGGAAATTATGGAACCTTGCTGTGTGCAAATTGGCTGTCATATTTCGCCAACATAACAGTGAAAACACCTCAACAATATTCCATTGGTTGTAAAGCACTTTGGGATGAACTGAGGTTGTGAAAGGCGCTATCAAAATGTAAGTTACTGCTGGCTATTTGCAGAGTATAAGTGCAGTTGTTTTAGACATTCTCTGGCAGATGCTTCAAACACCTTAAGCCAGCATGTTTGAAGGTTTCCAGGGCAGCTCTACATCTGAGGATGCCAAAAAAACTTAATTCACAGTTGACCTTTCACAGCTGTCAGCTTGTGCTGATCTTCAATTTCTGTAGTGTTGCTGGGGAAGGGAGGACAATGTCTGAAATGTTGCTTCTAATCTCCATCAGGCTTTTAGTTTCAGTTAACATTCACTGCCTTCCTACGATGCAGCAGCTCCATTCACAGTGTGAGAGAATGGAACTAGAATGCTAGCTTGTCGAGGTGCTGTTTACACCTACATTTTTAAAATAACTTGACCCAAAAACACAAACCATAACCATTGAATTCTCACTGCGATCCCAAGGAATCATGTTTGGTGGGGAGTTTTTGAGCATCGTTCAAAGGGAAGAACTTACATTAATACCTTTATATTGTGCATTTCACAACCCCAGCTTCACAGTCAATTAAGTTATTTTGAAGTCACTCTTGCAGTGTAGGGAATGTAGCAGTCAATTTACACATAGGAAGATCCCCCATTGCTACTGTCATGATGGGAATATCTTCTAATGGAATGTCCAGTTTAGCTATCCATTCAATAGGCTCCTGAGATACTGAGTTGTGTTTAGATTTTTGAGCTGTGAGTTTCATTGTAAAAATGTTGGAGGTGTTGCAGAAATGGGCATGGTTCAGTAAATGTTCTGTTTGCAATAGCAAGACGTTGAATATCCTCCTGTAGGTCTACAGATAATATAAGCCTTTTGCTAAGGCTTTATGATTGCATTCCCTTAGTGAACAATGGGTATAATAGCCCTTTGAAGGCATCACCCAGTTAATTTGGATGCAGAAAGGGAAAATCTGAGAGTACCGTATCTGTCAGCCACACCACTGATTTGCTTTTATTCAGTGTGAAACCAGATAATTCTAATAAAAAAAGCACAGGAAAATAGGGATTCTAGGCTGTGTTGTACCCAATGCAATCTGTTTTGCTGTATTCATGACTGTCTTTGTTATTACTTGGCAATGAATTGAGTGACCAAATGTGATGAGAGGGGATAGCCCAGAAAGTTGATTTTTCTTTTATTCATTCACAGGATGTGGGTGTCGCTGACTAGGTCAGCATTTATTGCCCATGCCGAATTGTTTTTTAATTTATTCCTGGGATGTGGGCTTCGCTGGCTGGGCCAGCCCTAGTTTCCCTTGAGCAGGTGGTGGTGAGCTGCCTTCTTAAACCGCTGCAGTCCATGTGGTGTAGGTACACCCACAGTGCTGTTAGGGAGGGAGTTCCAGGATTCTGACCCAGCGACAGTGAAGGAACAGTGATATATTTCCAAGTCAGGACGGTGAGTGACTTGAAGGGGAACTTCCAGGGGGTGGTGTTCCCATCTATCTGCTGCCCTTGTCCTTCTTGGTGCTAGTGGTCATGAGTTTGGAAGGTGCTGTCTCAGGAGCCTTGGTGAATTCCTGCAGTGCATCTTGTAGACACTGCTGCTACTGTGCGTCGCTGGTGGAGGGAGTGAATGTTTGTGGATGTGGTGCCAATCAAGCGGGGCTGCTTTGTCCTGGATGATATCAAGCTTCTTGAGTATTGCTGGAGCTGCACTCATCCAGGCAAGTGAGAAGTATTCCATCACACTCCTGACTTGTGCCTTGTAGATGGTGGACAGGCTTTGGGGAGTCAGGAGGTGAGTTACTCGTCACACGATTCCTAGCCTCTGACCTGCTCTTGTAGCCGCAGTATTTATATGGCTAGTCCAGTTCAGTTTCTAGCCAATTGTGCCCAGGATGTTGATAGTGGGGGATTCAGTGATGGTAATGCCATTAAATGTCAAGGGGCGATGGTTGGATTCTCTCTTGTTGGAGATGGTCATTGCCTGACACTTGTGTGGCACGAATGTTACTTGCCTAATTCCCCATGAGAAGGTGAATGGTGAGCTGCCTTCTTGAACCGCTGCAGTCCATGTGGTGTAGGTACACCCACAGTGCTGTTAGGGAGGGAATTCCAGGATTTTGACCCAGTGACAGTGAAGGAACGGCGATATACGTTCAACTGTGTTTGCTGAAGCCAGAACTGCGGAGGGTACATTGACCGCAAATGTAGCGTCACTGCTATTGACGCCACTGACAGCAACCTCCCAGGGAGCTGCCTGTATTAAAAACGGCACATATCGAACAAAGGCAGTAAAGACAACACTGTTCCTGCCCTCTCCCATTCCTGCCCCCTCTGCCATTCCCTCTTGCTCACTTTGCTGCTTCCCTGTCCCCACTCCCTACCTCTTCCTTCACTGCTCCCTCCCACCTCAGGTGTCCTCCCCCCCACCCCCAAACCCTGCACAGTCTGCCTCCCTTCATCCCTGCCTTCGCCACTCCCTCCCACTCGAGGGTTGGGGTTGGGCTGACAGTGGGAGGGAGATGGAGGCGGGAAGCGGGAGGGAGTGGCAGGGATCCAAGAGTGGGAGGTTTTGGGAAGTGGATGGCGGAAGTGGGCGCAGAATAGTGATGTCAGCGGCTGAAGGAACCACGCATGCACCAGCGGACAGAGCGGGAGCCGATTTCCTTCTCCCGTTCAGTGGCAGCAGGCGTTACAATGATATATTCCAAGTCAGGATGGTGAGGGACTTGAAGGGGAACTTCCAGGTGGTGTTGTTCTGTTCCCATCTATCTGGTGCCCTTGTCCTTCTAGATGACAGTGGTGGAGGGTTTGGAAGGTGCTGTCAAAGAGGCTTCAGGATAACACAGGAGGACAGAACCACAACAAATTGGTTACATAAATCTTTCTCCGTCTTGTCACCATCACTCTCTCCTTTTGTCTCTCAACACTTTCACTTTTAATGAGATCTCTTGTTGACTTTTTCTTCTGGACCTCCTGCTCTTTATATCTCCCGGAAAGATTGACCTTTTCTTGAAAATAAAATGAGCCCAGTATTGTCCAATCCGTCAGTCCCATGGGGTCGCTTGAGAATGCAGATGTGTCCAGATGTACTGCTGGTCAACAAACAAATAAAAGGGTAATAGACATTCTTGGGCCTGTGAGTTCGGTCGTCAGAATTACATGGCGTATGTGTGTGAACTCTTAACCAGTTGGTGCATCTCCTTAGATGCTGAGGTAGTCCAGCTGCCTATAATAAAAGCAAAATACTGCGGATGCTGGAAATCTGAAACAAAAACGGAAAATGCTGGAAAAACTCAACCAAGCCGAGCAGCAACTGCGGAGAGAGAAACAGAGTTAAAGTTTCAAGTCCAAACTACCTTCTGAAGAAGGGTCTTAACGGACTCGAAGCATTAACCGTTTCTCTCTCTCCACAGATGTTGCTAGACCTGCTGAGTTTTTGCAGCATTTTCTGTTGAAATCCCGCTGCCTGCCTGGTGTGGGGGAGGGTTGGTGTGGGGGTGGTGGGGGGGCGGTGCGTGGTCAGGTTGCCAACCCTCCAGGGTTATCCTGGAGTCTCCGGGAATTGAAGGTTAATCCCTAGGACAGCAAAACCCAGGAGGAAAATGATAGAGGGGGCATTAAAAAAAATGAATTTTGAAAAAGGTTTTGTGATCACTTCAATTTATTGTTCTAAAAATATCAGAGAAGGATGAATAAAAGGTAATTTTACTGACAGTCAATCATCCAATCAGCCTCGTGGGGTCGGTTTGCTTTCTGATTGGCCAATAAAAGCCAAGGATGGATGTGTTGGGTCACCAATGTGGGAGTGCGGGGGTGGGGGCATTTGGAGGCAGGAGGTCATATGATGAAAACTCCAGGAATACCTCCCATTGCAGGGACCAGGTTGGGCACATACTAGGGACCAGCACTTGTAGGAAACATAACAGCCAATTTGTGCACAGTAAGCTCCCACAAACAGTAATGTGCTAATGAACAGATCAGTAGGGCAGATGGTGGCATAGTTGTATGGTCGCTGCACTAGTAATCCGGAGATACGTGGGTTCAAATCCCATCATGGCAGCTGGTGGAATTTAAGTTCAGTTAATAAATCTGGAATTACAAAGCTACTCTCAGTAAAAGTGACCGTGAAACTGTCACTGATCGTCAGTTAAAAACCCGTCTGATTCACCAGTGCCCTTTAGGGAAGGAAATCTGCCATCCTTACCTGGTCTGGCCTACATGTGACTCCAGACCCACAGCAATGGGGTTGACCCTTAACTGCCCTCTCCGATGGCCTTGCAAGCCACTCAGTTCAAGGACAATCAGGGATGGGCAAACAAATGCTGGCCTTGCCTGTGACACTCACATCCTATTAAAGAATAAAGGGGTGGGAGGATTGAGGTGGGGAGGATCCTGCTTTAGTGTTGTTGGTTGAGGGATAAATATTGACAGGACAACTCCCATGTTCTTCTTTGAAATAGTGCCATGGAATCTTTTACATGAGAGGACAGACAAGGCCTCAATTTAACATCTCGTCTAAAAGCTAGCACCTCTGACCGTGTAGCACCGCCTCAGTACCGCACTGAAGTGTCAGTCTTAATTTTTCTATTCAAGTCTCTGGAGCGGGCCCTGAACCAACAACCTTCTGACTCGGCGGTAAGGATCCGCTGTGGCTAAAGACCTGCTGAGCCTGGCTGACAGTCACCCAGGTTGCCTGATGAAAGGAAGATATGTACAACCCCGGGACTTTGAAATCAAACCAGTGCCCCCATGTGCACCTGAAACACTGTTTTGGGAAAGAATTTGCTGGCTCCCATACAGCAACTTATCTTATTAATTTGTTTAAGCTGAACCCTTTTCAAACCACATGCATCAGTGAATGAAAATACACGCAAGTATCTTCCTCCCTGTTGGTATCTCCAGCTTGGCTTGCGAGCGGTCAGGGTTCCTAGTTAATGACACCAATCGAACTGTGAGGATTCCTAATTAATTAAAACAGACCGGAATTGTCAGAGGAGAAAAGACGTGGATAGAAAATCCATCCGAGAAACAGTTAAAAAGCTGCTTTTATTCCGCCACAGTGTAGTCGATCCTTAATAGCTTAACAGGGTCCCCTGATTCTTACCAGCTCTGCATTAGCAGCAAATGATCATTGATATAGGAACAAATTTTTAAAAGGTTTCTCAAACCCGAATCTCCCAACTCCTGCGACCCAGGACTGGGAACGTCTGTAGGGCCAGTGAAGGCTGTTGAGATTGGTAAGGGTGGGTGGGGTGGGGGGATTGGGGTGGGGAGGATAGGGGTGGGGAGGATTGTGGTGGGGGGATTGGGGTGGGGGGATTGGGATGGGGAGGATTGGGGTGGGGGGGATTGAGGTAGGGGGATTGTGGTGGGGGGATTGGGGTGGGGGGGATTGGGGTGGGGGGGATTGAGGTGGGGGGATTGTGGTGGGGGGATTGGGGTGGGGGGATTGGGGTGGGGGGGATTGGGGTGGGAGGATTGGGGTGGGGGGGGTGGGGTGGGGGGATTGGGGTGGGGAGGATTGGGGTGGGAGGATTGGGGTGGGGAGGATTGGGGTGGGAGGATTGGGGTGGGGGGGGGTGGGGTGGGAGGATTGGGGTGGGGGGGATTGTGGTGGGGGGATTGGGGTGGGGGGATTGGGGTGGGGGGGGTGGGGCGGGGGGGATTGGGGTGGGGGGATTGTGGTGGGAGGATTGGGGTCGGGGGATTGGGGTCGGGGGATTGTGGTGGGGGGGGATTGTGGTGGGAGGATTGGGGTGGGGGGGATTGGGGTGGGGAGGATTGGGGTGGGGGGATTGTGGTGGGGGGATTGTGGTGGGGGGATTGGGGTGGGGGGATTGGGGTGGGGGGGATTGGGGTGGGGGGATTGTGGTGGGGGGATTGTGGTGGGGGGATTGGGGTGGGGGGATTGGGGTGGGGGGGATTGGGGTGGGGGGATTGGGGTGGGGGGGATTGGGGTGGGGGGGATTGTGGTGGGGGGATTGGGGTGGGAGGATTGGGGTGGGGGGGGATTGTGGTGGGGGGATTGGGGTGGGGGGATTGGGGTGGGGGGATTGGGGTGGGGGGGATTGTGGTGGGGGGATTGGGGTGGGGGGGATTGTGGTGGGGGGATTGGGGTGGGGGGATTGGGGTGGGGGGGATTGAGGTGGGGGGATTGTGGTGGGGGGATTGGGGTGGGGGGGATTGGGGTGGGGGGGATTGAGGTGGGGGGATTGTGGTGGGGGGATTGGGGTGGGGGGGGTGGGGTGGGAGGATTGGGGTGGGAGGATTGGGGTGGGGGGGATTGTGGTGGGGGGATTGGGGTGGGGGGATTGGGGTGGGGGGATTGGGGTGGGGGGGATTGTGGTGGGGGGATTGGGGTGGGGGGATTGGGGTGGGGGGATTGGGGTGGGGGGGATTGTGGTGGGGGGATTGTGGTGGGGGGATTGGGGTCGGGGGATTGTGGTGGGGGGGATTGTGGTGGGGGGATTGGGGTGGGGGGATTGGGGTGGGGGGATTGGGGTGGGGGGGATTGTGGTGGGGGGATTGGGGTGGGGGGATTGGGGTGGGGGGATTGGGGTGGGGGGGATTGTGGTGGGGGGATTGGGGTCGGGGGATTGGGGTGGGGAGGATTGGGGTGGGGGGATTGGGGTGGGGGGATTGGGGTGGGGGGATTGGGGTGGGGGGGATTGTGGTGGGGGGGATTGGGGTGGGGGGGATTGGGGTGGGGGGGGTGGGGCGGGGGGATTGGGATGGGGGGATTGGGGTGGGGGGGATTGGGGCGGGGGGATTGGGGTGGGGAGGATTGGGGTGGGGGGATTGGGGTGGGGGGGATTGGGGTGGGGGGATTGGGGTGGGGGGATTGGGGTGGGAGGATTGGGGTGGGGGGGGGTGGGGCGGGGGGGATTGGGGTGGGGGGATTGTGGTGGGGGGATTGTGGTGGGGGGATTGGGGTGGGGGGGATTGTGGTGGGGGGATTGGGGTGGGGAGGATTGGGGTGGGGGGATTGGGGTGGGGGGATTGGGGTGGGGGGGATTGTGGTGGGGGGGATTGGGGTGGGGGGATTGGGGTGGGGGGGTGGGGCGGGGGGATTGGGATGGGGGGATTGGGGTGGGGGGGATTGGGGCGGGGGGATTGGGGTGGGGAGGATTGGGGTGGGGGGATTGGGGTGGGGGGGATTGGGGTGGGGGGATTGGGGTGGGGGGATTGGGGTGGGAGGATTGGGGTGGGGGGGGTGGGGCGGGGGGGATTGGGGTGGGGGGATTGTGGTGGGGGGATTGTGGTGGGGGGATTGGGGTGGGGGGATTGTGGTGGGAGGATTGGGGTGGGGGGGATTGTGGTGGGGGGGATTGTGGTGGGGGGATTGGGGTGGGGGGGATTGTGGTGGGGGGATTGGGGTGGGGGGATTGGGGTGGGGGGGATTGGGGTGGGGGGATTGGGGTGGGGGGGGTGGGGCGGGGGGGATTGGGGTGGGGAGGATTGGGGTGGGGAGGATTGGGGTGGGGGGGATTGGGGTCGGGGGATTGTGGTGGGGGGATTGGGGTGGGGGGGATTGGGGTGGGGGGGATTGTGGTGGGGGGATTGGGGTGGGGGGGATTGGGGTGGGGGGGATTGGGGTGGGGGGATTGGGGTGGGGGGGATTGGGGTGGGGAGGATTGGGGTGGGGGGGATTAGGGTGGGGGGGATTAGGGTGGGGGGGATTGAGGTGGGGGGATTGTGGTGGGGAGGATTGTGGTGGGGAGGATTGTGGTGGGAGGATTGTGGTGGGGGGATTGGGGTGGGGGGGATTGGGGTGGGGGATTGGGGTGGGGCATTGTGGTGGGGAGGATTGTGCCTGAAGCCTGAAGCCCCTTGCTCACTCTCAACAAAAGGCCCCTTGAAAGTTCCGAACCTCAATCTGCTGCTTAGCGGAAGCCGGAGCCTTTTGTGAAATCTCAGCTCCAGGACATCACTGCAGGAGTTCCTCAGGGTAGTGTCCTCGGCCCAACCATCTTCAGCCTCTTCATCAATGACCTTCCTTCCATCGTAAGGTCAGAAGTGAGGATGTTCACTGATGATTGCGCAATGTTCAGCACCATTCATGCCTCCTCAGATACTGAAGCAGTCCATGTCCAAATGCAACAAGACCTGGACAATATCCAGGTTTGGGCTGACAAGTGGCAAATAACATTCACATCACGCAAGTATCAGGCAACGACCATCTCCAGCAAGAGAAAATCTAACCATCGCCTCTTGGCATTCAATGGCATTACCATCGCTGAAACCACTATCAACATCCTGAGGGTTACCATTGACCAGAAACTGAACTGGACTAGCCATATAAATACTGTGGCTACAAGAGCAGGTCAGAGGCTGGGAATCCTGTGACAAGTTACTCACCTCCTGACTCCCCAAAGCCTGTCCACCATCACAAGTCAGGAGTGTGATGGAATATTCCACACTTGCCTGGATGAGTGCAGCTCCGACAACACTGAAGAAGCTCGACACCATCCAGGACAAATCAGCCTGCTTGATTGGCACCACATCCACAAACATTCACTCCCTCCACCACCGACACACAGCAGCAGCAGTGTGTACCATCTACAAGATGCACTGCAGGAATTCACCAGGGCTCCTTGGACAGCACCTTCCAAACCCATGACCACTACCATCTAGAAGGACAAGGGCAGCAGATAGGTGGGAACACCATCACCTGGAAGTTCCCCTCCAAGTCTCTCACCACCCTGACTTGGAAATATATCGCCGTTCCTTCACTGTCGCTGAGTCAAAATCTTGGAACTCCCTCCCTAACAGCACTGTGGGTGTACCTACACCACATGGACTGCAGCAGTTCAAGAAGGCAGCTCACCACCACCTTCTCAGGGGCAATTAGAGATGGGCAATAACTGCTGGCCTTTCCAGCAATGCTCACATTCCAAGAACGAATAAAACAGGACATAGTTTTTTTGTAGAGAGAGGGATGGAGTTGGTTGTCAGGCAATTCGAGTTTGGAACTGGGACTGAAGACATTGGCTTCAGTCTTCCTAATTTTTAATAATCTCCCTCATCGAGCTTCCCCTGAAATGTATCCACACTGTGCATCTCAACCAGTCCCTGTGGGAGCGAGTTCCACATTGTCACCTCTCTCTGGGTAAAGAAGTAGCTCCCTAATTCTTTATGGGATTTATTAGTGACGATCTAATGATTATGGCCCCGGTTCTGGACTCCCCTACAAGCGGAAACACTTTCCCTTTGTCTGAGCTTAAACACTGTTTTGGTTTTATCCCCAGTTAACCAAATGGAAACACCTGCTTCTCCTATTGGCGCATTCAGAGAAAATAATAATAAACGTGGAAGCATAATTTCAAACCATTTCACAATCGTGCTGGGGGCTGACTGATTGCAGATTCATACTTTGTGCATAGGTTGATTTTTAACATTAGCTTCATTGAGGGACTAATTAGACCTGAGCTCTGAAGACTTGAAGCAAATCTTACAGTGAGCAGCTGCCCAATTATTACGTGAAAAGTCCCTGAAAGAGGAAGAAAGCAACAAAACAGATGCTCTAACACCAGTTATGTGTGAGTCAATATGTTACTTCAAATATTCAGCATGTTTTGTTTCCTTAGGAAAGAATAGGCAGCTTCCTCCGAGAGCATTGACTGTGCGGGAAGGGTTTGGATAGAGTAAATATGGAGAAACCATTCCCAGTAGCAGAAGGGACACAGCTTTAAGGTGATTGGTAAGAGGGCAATCACAGACAAATTTGACGCCAAGCTAGATAAAGATTTATTAGGACAGGTCAACAAGAGTGAGCTCAAAGAGGTAGGTTTCGAGGAACAATATAAAAGAGGGAGAGAGAGAGAGGTGGAGAGGTTTAAGGAGAGAATTCCAGGGTCCAGGCAGAGGAAAGGACGGCCGCCAATGGTGGGGCGATGGAAATCAGTGGGGGGGATGCTCAAGAGGCCGGAATTGGAGGAGTGCAGATTTCTCCCAAGGTTGTAGAGTTGGAGGAGGCTACAGAGATAGGCGGAGTTGTAGGGGCTGGAGGAGGTAACAGAGATAGGGAGGGTTGTAGGGGCTGGAGGAGGTTACAGAGATAGGGAGGGTTGTAGGGGCTGGAGGAGGTTACAGAGATAGGGAGGTTGTGGGGGCTGGAGAAGGTTACAGAGATAGGGAGGTTGTAGGGGCTGGAGGAGATTACAGCGATAGGGAGGGGTGTGGGCCTAGAGGAGGTTACAGAGTTAGGGAGGGGTGTGGACCTAGAGGAGGTTACAGAGATAGGGAGGGGTATGGGGCTAGAGGAGGTTACAGAGATAGGGAGGGAAGTGGGCCTAGAGGAGGTTACAGAGATAAGGAGGGACATAGGGGCTGGAGGAGGTTACAGAGATAGGGAGGTTGTGGGGGCTGGAGGAGGTTACAGAGATAGGGAGGTTGTGGGGGCTGGAGGAGCTTACAGAGATAGGGAGGGGTGTGGGCCTAGAGGAGGTTACAGGGATAGGGAGGGGTATGGGGCTAGAGGAGGTTACAGAGAGAGGGAGGTTGTGGGGGCTAGAGGAGGTTACAGAGATAGGGAGGGGGTTAAGGCTGCAGCAGATTTGAAATTCACAAATGAGAATTTTAAAATTCTCTGGTAAGACTTCTCAGTCAAGGCCAAATCAGTTAATTGTCAATAAAGTAAGAAAGCTTTCTCATTCCTGTTAAACTGGGAAATGGCAGTGGGTTTAAGACTTGGATCGGGAGGAGAGAGTAAATGCTGTGGTAAATCTCTACATCTGGCATTTTCTTTAACAGAAGCCTCTTTCACTCAGTGAACAGTTGTCGCTCGTCTTGATTGTTGTTTGGCTTCCATTTTGCTTCAAAGGAATGTACCAACTTTTATCTGAGTTTTCACACAAGCCAAGTGTATATGTCGCTAACAACTGCTGTTCTGTGATTGCTACAGATGGGTTTCTAATCTGTCAGTAGAGTTCTTTGTACCTTTCCGGACAACAGGAAATGATCTTCAGATCTCTCAGTGGTGATGATGGACAGGAGAGTGCTGGATTTTGAGTGTTGTGGGATTTTTGTTTCTGCTGAACTATGTGCCAAATAAATGAATGAACTTGCGTTTACACGACGCTTTTCATGACCTCAGTGAATAATAGACCACAGTCTAGAACTAGACAGTATTACGGCTGGGATGGGAGGGATGCACCGTCTGTCTCTAATCCCACTACTACACAGGTTGCAACATATAATTAAATGATTTTTCCAGCTAGCTATATGGCCAAATATATGCTTTACCTTCAAATCTCAGAATGACTACTCAATGCCCAGCTTTCTTTAATAAACAACAAAATTAATAGTTTATTATAAAACTGGACTTGTCAAATAGAAGGCAAAGCTTTTAACATACAGTATGAAATCTGAAAGTATAATAATTACTCTTTCCAAATACCCTAATACACACACACACACACCACCACACACACCAATAAAATAAAATAGAGGAATTCTACCAAAAGGTTAAAAGTCAATGGTTCAAGGGAAAAGGACTGATGAGTGAGTGGTTTCTGGGTTATATGTTTGGTTTCTCAGCACTGGTCTGTGAAACAATCGATGACTCCTGCACTTGTTTTCAGACAGACTTCGCAAAAAACTTGCAGTCAGTCAGTCAATTTTAGAACGTAGAGCAGCTTCGGAGCAACTGCCGTTCACTTTTTGTTTTCAACTGGGTCTGAAGCTTCAGGAATTGTTGTCCTCTTTACACAAGCAGTTGGTCCTTCTTGTTTCCTCCAAAGCAAAACCAGCTGAACAGCTTTTAAACATCGTTTTCCAGACATGGTTTCTTTTCAAAGCCATAAACCACCATGTGACCCTTTTGTAAACAGTCCACTGGGGTCAAGACGTTTCCAGCCTCTTTAAAACTGCTTAGTTACCTTTTCCCGTAAAATGCTGTCTTTTCCAGGAACAGCAGCCACCAGAGTCCTTGCGTTAACCCTTTAAGGACAGTGTCTTTTGAAAGACACAAATTCTTCCAGAATGTTCTTAGTCCTTGAAGATTAACCATTTTCTAGGATTAAAATGTTCCTTACAACAGTGCAGGGGACACAAATCAATATTAAGCAGGCCAGTCGTACACAGTGAGCCCTTAAGATTGATTGGAGTGGGAACTGGAAGTATTTATAATGGTACAGATCAGATGGTAAGGCTTCTCTGTCAACACAGAATGGTTACCACAAATTTTAAACCAGCTCATTGGAAAATCAAGTCACTGTGAATAGATAGTAAAAGCTTTAACAGTTTGAACCAGATGGCTTGCTCATTTTTGTTAAATTGCAAAATGGCTCTGCAGTTAGGCTTGGGCATTGAAGAGAGAGTATCTAATACTGAACTGAGGCACACTACTGGAGTCAGAATAGAAAGAACTTTAATATGTTGTCTGCGAGGAAAGGATACAAGGAGAGAGCAGAAAAATGGGATGAGAAGTGCTGGCATCACCAGAGGGATGAGGGGCTGATAGGCTTCTTTGTCATTGTATATCCATTGTTTCTAGAGCTGGCTTACGTTGAACAGATCAGAAGTGAGAAAGTCATTCATCCCACAAGCCTCAACATGAACACAAAGCTCTTTTTAGTTCATTCGTAGGATGTGGGCATCGCTAGGAAGGTTATTGCCCATTCTTTAGCTGCCCTGGAGAAGGTGATGGTGAGCTGCCTTCTTGAACCGCTGCAGTCCATGTGGTGTAGGTACACCCACAGTGCTGTTAGGGAGGGAGTTCCAGGATTTTGACCTGGCAACAGTGAAGGAACGGCCGATATATTTCCAAGTCAGGATGGTGAGTGGCTTGGAGGGGAACTTCCAGGTGGTGATGTTCCCATCTATCTGCTGCCCTTGTCCTTCTAGGTGGTAGTGGTAGTGGGTTTGGGAGGTGCATTGGTGAATTGCTACAGTGCATCTTGTAGGTGGTGTATATAAACTCATAAAATAATAGAATGAACTCAAATCTTGAGGTCTCCCAAAAGAAAATAGATTATAATTGTTGATGGTCAATATTAGTGTGTTATGATGAATTGCTGCTTTTTACACTCTGTTACTTCTGACGCAGTTATCTGACTAAACCATCTGAATGTAATATTTTAGTTTCTGCTTTCCATTTACATCAGTGATAAGACAGAGCTGCCATTTAATCAGGTACCATACCAACCCTCTTTGCTTCTGGTTTTTGTTGGTTTTAAGGTGTAAACAGATGACATACCAGAGCAACCTCCCTCAGATCGCCGTGGTCTTCATCTTTGTGAATGAGGCTTTGTCAGTCATCCTGCGATCAGTGCACAGTGTCGTCAATCACACGCCTCCACATCTCCTCAAAGAGATCATTCTTGTCGATGACAACAGCGACAGTGGTAAGGATAAAATCTGAGCTACACAAAGCTCCTCTCGAAGAATAAATTGCATTCAATCCCATCGTCCTTGGCTCCACGATGTTCTTCCCTCTATGCCTCATTACAGCCAGTACAGAATCTTAGATAAGAACAGAAAGTGCTGGAAATACTCAGCAGCTCTGGAGAACCTGTGGAGAGAGAAACAGAGTTAATGTTTCGAGTCCAATATGACTCTTCTTCAGCACAGATTCTTAGACTTGTGACCAAGCCAAATGACATTTACCTCTTGCTACATATCCATTTATAAATATTAAACCTCCTCCCATTTAATTTATTTTGTTTAAGTTCTCCTGCTGTATGCAAATCCAATCATAAGGTCTTGGCCAGTTAAATCTCTGGTCTCTACCAGCCTTGAATAAGCCAAATACAAAGAGGGATGCAAGAACCTGAGTCTCTAAATTCCCTCTACTTAATGCCTTCCCCAGGGGGTTTGGAGGAGGTTGAGATTTTACTCTGCTGCATCATGTTAACTGATCAGTCGGGGGTCACAGGAGTTTGGGGGGGGGGGGGGCGGGGTCCAAGATTGCCAGTTCTGGTTGGGCGTATTCCTGGAAGTTCCATCACATGATGTTCCATTGCCCATTGTCCCGCTCCTGCCATTGATCACCCAACATGTCCATCCTCATGGCTCCCGACCTTCACACAGCCGAGTGAGAAGCAGACAGAGGAATGGTTCTCAGTTTCTGTCAGACAGTCTGTCTTCCCATCTCCAGTATTTCTTTATAGTTAATAAGCAATGGAGTAAACCTTAGCAATCACACAATTTTTGGCTTTGTTGATTTCCCCCCTGGGTGTTTTGCACAGCTGTACCTTAGAGATCACTCTCTACATTCTGGAGACTCCAGCACAAACCTGGAGGACTGGCTATCATATTGTCGGGGCGGGGGGGGGGGGGGGGGGGGGGGGGGGGGTGGGTGGGTGGGGGGGGTGGGGTGGGGGGGCGTGGGGGGGTGCACAGATACCAACTCTGTGTGTTATCCTAGGTGCCCAGTTTTAAAGGCATCATGTTGGCAAATATTTTCATGGTGGCAGAAAGAAAACAGTGCAATTAATTTGTAGTAATCCAATGGGATAGGCTAATTCTGTTCCTTTGCCAATTTAGAAATGAAGGTGTTCCTGCCACTAGTACTTCTATGTCTGTCTCTCTTTCTCTCACTCACCATCTCTTGCCATATCTCTGTCTTGGCCTCTCTCTGTCTCACCTTCTCAGTCTCTCTCTTTCTCTCACACACTCACTGTCTCTCTATCTGTCTCCCTAGCTCTGTCTCTCTTTCACTATTGTTGTAGTGATAATGTCACTGAATTAGTAATCTGGAGTCCTATATCAATGCTCTGGGGACATGGGTTCAAATCCCACCCTGGCTGTTGGTGGAATGTAAATTCAATGAATAAATCTGGAATATAAAGCTAGTCTCAGTAATGGTGACCATGACAACTATCAACGATTGTTGTAAAACCCTACCTGGTTCACTAATTTCCTTTAGGGAATGAAATCTGCCATCGTTACCTAGTCTGGCCTGTGTGTGACTCCAGTGACCTAGCAAGCCCCTCAGTTCAAGGGCAGTTAGGGATGGGCAACAAATGCTGGCCTTGCCAGTGATGCCCACTATCTCCATAACTGTCTTGACCTCACTGTCACTCCCTATGTCTATCTCTCTCACTTTCTGTTTCTGTGCTGCCTGTGGGGACCAGATTAATTGTTGTGATTTCCATGAGTTTACACCGATGTTTACGTTTTAGTGCATGCTAACAAGATTGACAGGAAATTTAGACATCAGCAAAATGGGCACATGAATTGGGTGTAACTTCCTAATTCCACTCCCGTCTCAAATATTCAATGATGGCCTGAAAAGGACAAACGACTGAGAAAGACTGAAGTTTAGGTTGTTGAAAGACTAATTGGTTTCAAATGAATGCATGAAAAGCGTAGCTAACTCAGTCCCAAGTTTCTAATAAAGAGACCTTGTTTTCTGCTGTTTTAGTGGAACTGAAATTCAATCTGGACCAGTATATCAACAAGAGATACCCTGGGCTTGTAAAAATAGTTCGCAACAGCAAGAGGGAAGGGCTGATTCGAGCCAGAATACAAGGCTGGAAGGTAGCCACAGCACCAGTGGTTGGGTTTTTTGATGCTCACGTAGAATTCAATGTGGGCTGGTAAGTTGTGTCATTCTACTGGTATTCCATCAAGCTTCTTGCTCATTCTCAACTGCTCTTTATGAAGATGTGAACGATAGGGAAAGGACCTCCACACATTCTGATGCTTCATGCACTTCTACACTCCACACTAACCAGGGGACCCCCCTTGGAGAGGTGTAAAACGACAATAAGAACCAGAGGCCAATTTGGTGTGAGGGGGGAAGAAATCTTGGAAATTCACCTCTGACCACCTCCCCCCCAGTTGAGCAAACGAAACTAGCCCAGGAGAGCCTGCTGGCCTGATGATTACTTGCGGAAGCTACAATTTTGTAAGAGGTGATCTCAGTCCCAAGCAGCTTAACTCATGGTGTCTGAAGCAAGGAATTCAGTAAATCCCCTCACCATTAAGACAGCTAAACACAAAATTCAGAAATAAATCTTAGCACTGTTCCTGTAATAACCCTTAATTATAAGGTCATAGAATCATATGGCACAGGAGGCAATTCAGCCCATCAGACATCAGCTGGCCCTTTGGTAAAGCTATCCAGCTAATCCCACTCCCCTGCCCTTTCCCCACATTTTACCCCTTCTGCTAGTTATCCAATTCCCTTTTGAAAGTTGCACCTTCAGTCCCAACTTTCCAGTCAGTACACTCCAGATCACAACTAGGAAATTCCAACTTTTGACAAACAGTTGGGCTACATCTTGCCCATTTAAGTCTACAGAGTTCTGGAGTTTAACATGACAAAGAGCTGAGAGTAGTCTGGATAGAATCTGTCGACAGAGGGTGAACTTGAGGCCTCCCTTCTAAAGTGTGCATCCACTGATGTGGTCACTCTGTAACTAATGTAGACAAAGGTGTTGACAGGTAAGACAGGGTTTTGGATCTCTGATTGAACTAAAATTCTAAACAACTGGGTGCTTTGTTGCTGCATTCAGAGACTTTTCGCACTTGATAACCATGGCTTCACATTACCAAGCAACTCACCAGCATCTTCCAAATCTACGACCACTACCATCTAGAAGGACAAGGGCAGCAGACACATAGGAACACCACCACCTGGAAGTTCCCCTCCAAGCCACTCACCATCCTGACTTGGAAATATTTTGCTGTTCCTTCACTGTCACTGGGTCAAAATCCTGGAACTCCCTCCCTAACAGCACTGTGGGTGTCCCCATACCACATGGACTCCAGCAGTTCAAGAGACAGCTCACCGCCACCTTCTCAAGGGCAATTAAGGATGGTCAATAAAACTTCTCGCCAAGACAATGGTGCCCACATCCTGTGGGTGAATGAATAAAAAAAAACCCGGAAATTTTGTAAATTGCTCATCCTCAATACATTCCATTTATTGGCAGCAATGGAAATAAGGTAATCAATATTGCTGTTGTGTAAGAGGAAGTGTTTTGATAGCTAATGGAACAAAGTTCCTTTACAGTCAACCTTGATTAGTCAATGGTGGCACTGTGCCAATTCACCACTTAATGCCAGTCCAGTAGTTGCTCAACTTTGATATTTAAAGACATGCTTACACTTTATGTTGCTTTGGAAACCATGAATTAAGTAATGGCAGACAATATTTGTTGTGCTATTATTGCCCATCTCCCAATAGCAGTTTGAAACCTGGGGCCAGATTTTTGCCATTGAGGCAGGGAACTCGAGTCAGGAAATTTCTGGACTGGGCAGACCTGTGTCTACTTCTTAGATTCCCCCGCCTGCCATGTTTTCAGGGCAGAATGGAGTCAGGCCCACCGTCGCTAGAGGCAGTTTGCAAATGGTGACAGAGGCAGGCGAGTGCTGAGGTGGGCTTATTAGAAGGCCTTCCTCGGTTCTGAGAGACTTTGGCCCAGTTGTATTAAACGAAGTTAGGCCCTCTATCCCTCGCCCCTCACACCCCTTTACCACCCCTTATGTACTCCGCATGCCCTCTTCATGCCCCTTCCATGCCCCCTCGCATCCTCATGCCCACTTATCCACTACGCGGTATAGAACCGATGAGCCTTATAATATCAATGGCATGTCTTGAAATGCATTTGATTGAAAGAAACACCCATTCAGAAATCTGCTTGAAAAAAACAGCTGATCTTGCAATGCTATAAATGCGTCAATCAGAAAGAGCCATTCTTGTATCAATAACAGAAGCTTTCCCTCACTTCAGACCTCTTAATCTTGTCTAAATAGACCTACAGACATTGAAAGAAAGAGTTAAATGAAAGAATAAATTATTGTAGCATCATAAATATGTCAAACAAAACACCCCAGCCTGTGAAAACAGACACCCTGTCAAGCTGATCCATTCAAGAGTCTTGGAGCTCCGCCAAGCATTCATAAGAAAGCCAAATGGAGAAACAAATGATTAGCCTTCTGTTTCTGTTTATACAGTTCACAGATAACCTCATTATGAATACTAGGCTGAGCCCCATAAGTTTCCAACCAGAGATAATTCTTCAGGTTGATGACCTATCAGAACTTGAAAAAGTTATAGATGTAACAAGTTTTAAACAAAACAGGGGCAGGGGAAGGACATCAGCTGTTTTAATTCTTACTTCTCCTCTAGCACCATATTTTGTTTCTTTATTTGTCCCATCATCACCCTGGCTTGCCTTGCACCATCATTCCTTTTGTCATTTAATCTCTCTTGCCCACCACCCTATCACAGACCTTCCCTTTTATATTTTCATCCCTTCCCCATCTTTCCCTACCCCTGTACTTGCTCAAAACTTGTAACATCTCTACCTTAGCCAGTTTTGGTGAAGGTCATCAACCTGAAACATAGGAGCAGGAGTAGGCCATTCAGCCCCTCGAGCCTGCTCCGCCATTCAAACAGATCATGACTGATCTTCTACCTCAATGCAATCTATCTGCATTATCCCCTATTCCTTGATGTCATTAGTAAATAGAAATCTATAAACCTCTACTTTAGACATACTCAATGATTGAGCCTCCACACTCCTCTGGGGTAGAGAGTTTCAAAGATTCAACACCCTCTGGCTGAAAGCATTCCTCTTCATCTTGGTCCTAAGTGGCACAGGCCTGATTCTAGACCCCCAGCCAGGGGAAACATCCTTTCTGCATCTACCCTGTCGAGCCCTGTGAGAATTTTGTGCATTTCAATGACATCACCTCTCATTCTTTGAATCTCTAGAGAATACAGGCCCAGTTCCCTCAATCTCTCCTCATATGACAATCCTGCCATCCCACCAATTAGACTGGTGAACCTTCGTTACTCTCCCTCTATGGCCAGTATATCCTTCCTTTGGTAATGAAAGCAGGTGTAAAACCCTACCAGGTGTAATCTCACCAAGGCTCTATACAACTGCAGCAAGATTTCCTTACTCCTGTACTCAAGTCATCTTGCAATGAAAGGCTCACATACCATTTACCTTCCTAAATTCTTGTTGCGCATGCATAGTAGCTTTCAGTGTCTTATGAACAAAAATGCCCAGGCCCCTTTGGTCATCGACTCTTAACTCTGTTAGTTTGTTAATTTAAGTCATTAACACTTAAGTCATTGGGCTGAATTTTCCCCCCATTGGGGGAGAAGTTGAAGAGTGGGGGCACGCACAAGCACGCTTCCGATTTATGTGGGCAGGCCAGCTCAGCGTGACGTCCGCACAGAAGCACTGTACTCTCCCTGTGCGGGCTGGGGTGGGGATCCCAAAATCAAGAGCGCACTCGTCTCCCTGAGGCTAAGTGCAGCCTCAGGGAGATCGGCTGTAAATGTAAAAAAACTCAAAATAGAAAAATAAAATTTCCCTAACATGTCCCCTCCTGTGACAATGTCACATGAGTTGGGACGTGTCCATAATTTTTACAAAAACTTTCTTAAATATTTTTAAACCTACAGAAAGCCTCATCCCGCCTGTGGACGAGGGTTTTGATGCTTTTTCTAATTCCTGCCGGGGCTCCTGGTCTGTCTGACAACCCTAAGGTTGGACGGACGGGTCCACTTATTACTTTAATGACTCAGTCAATGGCCTCAATGGGCCAATGACAGGTCGGCGGGCCCGCAGCTGATTGTGCTGAGACCCCGCCTACTGAAAAATTTAAATGGGGCGCCCGACGTCACCCACTTCATTTTACGTGTCGGTAAGTGGGCCCTGCCCTCTCTCGCCAATGGGAAAATCCTGCCCATTAGCTCTGTTTCTGCACCCCCCCCCCAACCCCCACCCCCCCCTCCACCAGATGCTGCCTGACCTGTCGAGTATTTCCAGCGTTTTCTGATTTTATTTCAGATTTCCAGCATCCACGATATTTTGGCTTGTGTTAGTCTTTGTATTACTAGATACCAAAGCATTGTTCGGTTCTTGCAGCATATCTTAGCACCTGAAGAGTTTCATCAGCACCTGTCCCCATCGCGCTGACAGGCGGCTTCTGATAGGTCAAACGATACAACCAGCTTCCATGGAAACAACCTGTGCAAACTCCAAGTAGACTCATTAAAACCCGCTCGAAGTGCTGAATGAGCTGCGTTTTTCCCCCAGCTCCCAACATGCTGGTTCATGTTTTCCAGTCGCCAGGGACTGTCATTGTTTAATGTCGACACTGCAGTTTGCAAAGCCAGGTTATGGTTTGAATACCCTTATCGTATATCACGGGCTGAATCTTGTGAGGGGAGTTAGGGCCCCAACATCAGGGTAAAAGGCTGGGGGCCGGGCCTGCACTTGCAGGCAGCGGGACCCACGTGGCAAGCTTACCACAGGCGGATTCTTCATTGGTGACTTGTGGACTTGCCGTCCACAGTGGGCAGGGCCCCTGGTGCTGTCGGCTCAATTAAAGGGCTGAAGACAGAGCTGGAGGGGAAACCACCTCTCGGGGAAATCATTGGGACCATGGGGACTGCTTCCCTTGCCCACAGCCTCCTCTTTATTCAATAAAACCTGATATTTCCCCCCTCCCCCCACCCCACCACCACCACCACCACCACCACCACCACCACCACCAGGGCAGGGGGCGCTCACCCTGTCATATGCAAAACGCTGACTGCACCGTACAATTGCCGCCGATCGGGCCTTTAATTATGGAAATTGTTTGTCCGCCCCCTCGGAGCAGGCAGCCTCTCTGCTTCCAGCCATCGGTAAAACGCTCGATGGCGAGAGCGTGACCGGGATTTTCCGGCCTTGTCATTGGCGGGACCCGTCGTCATGCTGGGAGACTCAGAGGCCCAGCCAAAAGCCCGATGGCCTTCGCCAGGAGTGGACAATCCCGGCAGCGGGTGGGGCTGGAGAAATCCCTCCCCATGTCGGGCAGCTGGTCCAATGTGTTTGCCTGCAATCTTACCGTCCACCACCCCCCACCCCCTCCCACCTCCCAGCCTACCAGTAAAATGCTGGCCGTGGTGTCAGCTGCGGCCCAGTGTGGGTGGCACTCCTGTCTCAGAGTGAGTTGATTGTGGGTTGGTGTCCCACCCCACAGAACCATAGAACCATAGGACACTACAGCACTGAAAAACAGGCCATTCAGCCCTTCCAGTCTGTGCCGAAATATTATTCTGCTAGTCCCATTGACCTGCACCCAGTCCATAACCCTCCAGACCTCTCCCATCCATGTATCTATCTAATTTATTCCTAAAACTTAAGAGTGAGCCCGCATTTACCATGTCAGATGGTAGCTCGTTCCACACTCTCACCACTCTCTGAGTGAAGAAGTTCCCCCTAATGTTCCCCCCAAACCTTTCCCCTTTCGCCCTAAAGCCATGTCCTCTCGTGTTTATCTCTCCTAATCTAAGTGGAAAGAGCCTAATCACATTTACTCTGTCTATACTCCTCATAAGTTTGTAAACTTCTATCAAGTCTCCCCTCATTCTTCTACGCTCCAAGGAATAAAGTCCTAACCTGTTTAATCTTTCCCTGTAACTCAACTCCTTAAGACCCGGCAACATCCTAGTAAATCGTCTCTGCACTCTCTCAGTCTTACTGATATCCTTCCTGTAGTTAGGCGACAAGAACTGCAGACATGTGACTCAGGCTAACTAAGCACAAAAGCCCAGGCCGAGACTGAGGGAGCACTGCGCTGTCTGAGGTACCCCTCCTTCAGTTGGGATGTTGAACCAAGACCTCATCTGCATCTCAGGTGGATTTAAGTGATCCCTTGGCATCCCATTTCGAAGTAGAGCAGGGAATTTCTCCCCAGGAGTCTCAGTCAATATTTATCCCACCATCAACTTTGCAAAAACAGATTACCTGCTCCTTTTCACATTGCTATTCCAGAGAGTTGGCTGTGTACACAATGACTGCTGCACTTCCTATAGTGTTCATTTGTTCCGTCTTTGAGTCTGAGAGTCTGTTTACAATTGATGCTCACGATGCCTGATTGGTTAAGCCTGCATGTGGACTCAGAGAAAAGTAAACAAAACTGTCAGAAGAGCTGGAAGCTAGAGCTGAAGTTGTAGACCATGGAGTAGACATTTTAAAGCACTGTGAATAAAATCTGACAAACACATAGAAGCTAGTGTCATCTCTACGTAGATCCAAGATACAAAATATACAACATTTCTTACATTCCAGTACTGCCAAAAATTCAGAAGTACTTCATTGACTGTAAAGCACTTTGGGACATCCTGAGGTGGTGAAAGGTGCTCTATAAATGGAAGCCTTTCTGCATTTAGTTGGTGGATTAGAGAACTGAAGAGAGTTCCTCTTAAGATTACTTTGAGCTATTTTATTTTCTACCTTTTATCCTTCCTCCTGCATTATGTGGGCTGTCAGGATTTTATTTTAAACCAGCATTTATGCTCTATCTGCAAATCTTAAACTCTCCTTTCCCCACTGAACAATTTGCTTCTTTTGAGATTATTAGGGCAGGTGGTGACAAAAAAATATATAACATTGAGTCTACATGATCTGTCACGTTTTTTAAAGGTGCAATTTGCAGAGGTTTTATTGAGAAAGCTCTGGGATGTTTAAACAGTCGGCACATTTCTGCCTGCAAGTTGTTTTTAAATACTTACTCAAAATATTTTCCTGATTTGGAACTAATTGTATGTTTAGATTATAAAAACACACTAAATCAGCTCTGCTTAAACATTGAATTTTAGAAATTATTTCTATTGAATTAGCAGCTGCTTTTTCTAATTGCTTTTAATTAAAAAGTATTTTCCTTATTAGTGAAAAAGCAGGTTAAATTGCCCGTGGAGTGTGTTTACCTTTAATATGGGAAATGGGTCAATTTACAAATAAAATTGGATTGGAAGCAAAGGTTTAAACTGTCTTATCTATATTTGGGATTTGATGAGGTCCGGAACACCACACCCTGGAGTATAAACGTGTCAGTAACTCTGTCAAATTGCTGGTACTGTCGAATCAGTGGCTGCACTGTTTTAAAGGGAATGTGACATCAGACCAGTAAATGTTGTATTCGAATAAAAAACAGTGAAGTATTAGCCTCTGTCGCTTTACCTAAGTACATCCCTGATTTTAATCGTTCTACCATTGGTGGCTGTGCCTTCAGCTGCCTGGGCCCTAAGCTATGGAATTGCCTCCCTAAACCTCTCCGCGTCCCTATCTCTCTATTTCCTCCTTTCAGCAGTTCTTTGAAACCTCCTCCTTCTTCCTATGACCAAGGATTTGGTCATCTACCCTAATATCTTCTTTTGTGGCTCAGTTTGCGTTGGAACAATGAAGTCAGCAGGCACAAAGCACTGGAGCCACAATATCTGCAGGCTCTTAGTAGACCAATCCACAAGCAACCTGTTGCTTAACAATACTTATGTGGGAGCAGGAAAGTCTATTTAGGTGGACTCCCTGGCTGTTAATGGGCAGAACTCTCATTCCCGTGTCCAGATTCCGCTGTCAGGATGAATCCAGAAATACCAGTGCTGGAATCCCGAGGGAAATGTTGAAGGAGGCAGCCAATTATAGGGCCATGCCCAGGAGCCCTGTCCAATTAAGGATTGTGGATGGTGGATCCTGAGGGTGAAGAGCCAATAGGAGGCCACCCAGCACTGAAATGTCCGACAGTTCCACTGTCAGGAGTGGACACTGCTGAAGGAGGTAAGGTGGTGCGAGGGGACCTCCACTTCTGGGCACTGGACACAAATGGGCCAAAAGGGGGTTAGGACCATCGGATAGAAGGGCAAAAGCCCCCATATGAACGGGCACTGATGTGGTTGCAGCCATTCATTGGCTGTCCTCTTCATGGAATCGAGCCACCGTCTCCAATGGCGACCCAACCTAACGCTGAGAACCCTCCACCATTTCACTGACAGTGTCCTGGTTCGACAGGTACCCCATATGTCAGCATCAGGAGGGGGCCCTTAATTAAGCCCTCAAGCCCACCGCGCTGGTCAGTCAACCAGTCCCGCTCTCACCCTGCCTCCTGCAGAATTCCATGGAGCCGGAAACATAGCGTAGAGCCGGGCTGATGGGGTCCCCCTCCCAGTTTTTTTGGAGCCTGCATTGCAACCTAACCCACAATCCCCCTTCCCCCACCACCCCCCCCCACCCCCACCCCCACCACCACCATCCCCCCCACCCCCCCGCCAAACCCCTGCCTCCACAGACCCTTGGAAATTCTACCCAAAATGAGCATTTCTCCTACCTTCATCATTCTTCAGATCACTGTTGATAAAAATCAACATTTAGATAGCACCCTTCACAACCTCAGGGTGTCCCAAATCTCTCTGGGCTTTGACACATGACCTGCTCCATCCCGTGATAACACCAGGAGCTCTTGTGGTGTCTCCATCTTGTTCAAAAGCATTATTGCTTTCAACTCAACCCCAGTGCAGGAAAACTCTTGCATAGAAATCAGGAAGACAAAAATTGGAGATCAGCATTGCAACTGAACAGGTGCTTCATGCAATATTTTGATCTTGAGGCTTAGTACGTTTAAACGATGCCAATAACTCTCCTGTATTGCTGGTACTGTAAAATCAGTGTCTATGGCAGTGTTGAAAGGATTAGTAAATGTTGTACTCTAATAGTGAAATGTTGGTGTCTGTCTCTTTAACTAAGTACAAATTGACTTCACAAAATGGTCAATTTGTACTCAGCTGGAGATAAGAGTTGAGACTTTGCTTGTGGATTGGTCTGTTAAGAGCCTGCAGATATTGTGGCTCCAGTGCTTTGTGCCTGCAGAATTTTATGTTCCAATGCAAACTGAGCCACATAAGGAGATATTAGGGCAGATGATCAACAGCTTGGTCAAAGAGAGAGGTTTCAAGGAATGGTTTAAAGAAGGAAAGTAGAGAAAGAGGGAGTTCCAGATCACAGGCCCCAAGCAGCTGAAGGCACAGCCACCAATGGTGGAACGATTAAAATAAATTGGATCTACACAGATATCTCAGAGGGTTATAGGGCAGGATGATATTATGGAGATATAAGGTGGAGGTGAGCTGCCTCCTTGAACTGCTGCAGTCCATATGGTGTAGGTACGCCCACAGCGCTGTTAGGGAGGGAGTTCCAGGTTTATGATCCAGCGACAGTAAAGGAATGATGATATATTTCCAAGTCAGAATGGTGAGTGGCTTGGAGGGGAACTTCCAGGTGTGGTGTTCCCATCTATCTGCTGCCCTTGTCCTTCTAGGTGGTAGAGGATGCAGGTTTGGAAGGTGCTACTGAAGGAGCCTTGGCGAGTTGCTGCAGTGTATCTTGTAGATGATACACACTGCTGCTACTGTGTAAGTGGTGGGGGGGAGTAAATGCTTAAGTTGGTGGATGTGATGCCAATCAAGCAGGCTGCTTTGTCCTGGATGGTATCAAGCTTCCTGAGTGTTGTTGGAGCTGCACTAATCCAGGCAGGTGGGGAGTATTCCATCACACTCCTGACTTGTGCCTTGTAGATGGTGGACAGTTTTTGGGGAGTCAGGAGGTGAGTTGCTTCCCACAGAATTCCCAGACTTTGACCTGCTCTTTTAGCCACAGTATTTATGTGGCTAGTCCAGTTCAGTTTCTGGTCAATGGTAACCGCCCCCCCCCCCCCCCAGGCTGTTGATAGTGGGGGATTCAGTGATGGTAATGCCATTGACTAACAAGGGGTGATGGTTAGATTCTCTCTTGTTGAAGATGGCCATTGCCTGGCATTTGTGTGGCACAAATATTACTTGTCACTTATCAGCCCAAGCCTGGGTATTGTCCAGGTCTTACTGTGCATGGATGTGAACTGCTTCAGTACCTAAGGAGTTGAAAAGATGGGAGGGGGTAAGGCTATAGAGGGATTTGAAAACAAGGATGAGAATTTTAAAGTCAAAGTATTGCCAGACTGGAAGCCAAGGTTTGTCAGTGTGCATGGGGGCCAGAGCTGAATGTGACTTGGTGCAAGTTGGGATATGGGCTGTCGAGTTCTGGATGAGCTGACATATACAGCCAGTTGAGCATCGGAACACACAAGTCTGGGGATAACAAAGACACAGAGTAATGTGGTTAGAAACTGGCAGTGATGAATCTGATCTGTACCCTTCCATTTTCTCTGCAGGGTCCAACCGGTCTTGAGTAGGATCAAGGAAGATCACACTCGCATCATATTGCCAGCCATAGACAACATAAAATACAGCACCTTTGAAGTGCAGCAATATGCCAATGCAGCCCATGGCTACAACTGGGGATTGTGGTGCATGTACATAATCCCACCACAGGAATGGCTGGACAAAGGAGATGAGGCTGCACCTATCAGGTGAGAAACACTCCCACTTGCCTGGGCACCAAACCAGGTCCAGCTGGGCTGGCAGTACAATTGGTGGGATGGGTAACTTCAGTTTTGTGGAGGAGTTTGGAGAAGCTGGGATTGTTCTCCTTAGAGCTGAGAAGGTTAAAGGGAGATTTAATAGAGATGTTCAAAATTCTGTGAGGTACTGATAGAATGAATAAAGAGAAACTGTTCCCATTGGCAGGACCGTCAGTAACCAGAAGGACACAGATTTAAGCTAATTGGATAAAGAGTCAGAGGGCAGATGTTTTTTTTACACAGTTAGTTGTTGTGATCTGGAACACGCTGCCTGAAAGGGCGGTGGAAGCTGATTCAATAATAACTTTTAAAAGGGAATTGATTGAGGACATTGTGATGGGACTCCATGGTGTCCAGAAGGCGTTCCAGGGATGTGTTACTGAATCGGAGGCTGCAGCCTCCTTGCCTATCGGGGGCCTGTCTTCATTGCAGCAGCCCTGGGCTGGAAGCACTGAGAGGTGTGTGCGCGCAGCTGCACTTTAAATATGACGCCTGGCGTGAGGAAGCAGCGAGGTGACGGTGTGACGGGTAAATGAGGGCCCGCCCGCCAACGAAACGGTGTGTTTCCCGGGAATGTGTGATTAATAAGGCGGGATTGGGATGATACGGCGTGAAGAGTCGCCATTGCAGCCAGCAGGTAAAATGTCCTTTTTCCTAACTGCTACCACACTTAGTGCAAATCTGGGACAACTCTGCCCGTAGGTCTAATTTGAGATGTTGGAGCTAGCAAACCTGGGTATACTATTGGTTCTGCGCTGGGCTGTTACCTGTGAATTGCCTTACTGGTGTCTGAATTTTTTGTCCTGTGGCCAGCCAAAATTTACATGGGTTGTAAAGCGTTTTGGGATGCCCTAAGTTCATGAAAAGTGCTAGATAACTGCAAGACTTTCAGTTGTTTTTTAATAGGGATCACAGTTTGCGTTATGACACTCCAATAAGGGCTAACCCAATTTCTGAAGTATTTTGGTTGGACTTTGTTTTTATATTGCAACTGCAATGTGCTATATCATGATTACAGTTTGGTTTTTCACAACACATTTTCTGAAATGAATAATCTGACAAAAGTTTCCTAATGATGTGCTGGCCTTTATGGACAGTAATTCACTGACTGCTGAATAATTGGATGTCCATTGGCAACCCTGGTGATAGAAAATATCACACAGGCTAAGCCAATGATAAGGGTTTATCCACAAATAAAGTGGTACATGGAAACAAGCTTTTAGGAAAGAGACTTCACAGCATAATTAACAGTGACATTTATCACAGGCTACATTGACTATTTAAAAAGTACTTCGATTAAGCACTTCAGGCCCTTGGTAAGACCCAGGTCTGAACTTCCGCTCCTGGGTAGGGGGCGCAGAGGTGGGAGAATTCCCAGCTCCGTGAACCCAACTCCTGTAAAACAGCCCCGGAAGACCCGATTTTTGTTTCGGTGGGGCGGAGGGGTGGGGGGGGGGGAGGGGTGGGACTAGTGGGAGTTGGGCCTGCAAACTCCGGAAACAGTTTGGAGGCAGCACAGGGGCTGCCAGGCATAGAGGGGAGCTAGGTGAGAGACTGGTCTCGGCAAAACAAAACTAAAAACACCCTCATCCCCTTACTCCTCCTCTCTCACTCCCCATGACCCATGCCAACCCATGCTGCCTCATGTCTCCCCCCCCCCCACCAGCCTGCATGGCCCCTTGTACCCTCCATCCAACCCATGCCCGATGGCCCCTTACAGCCCCCTGCCAACTTGGTGCCAAACCATGACCCTCGCACCCACCATCCTTTTCCCTTACACCCTCCATGTCAACTCACCCTGTATGCACCATGGGCGGATATCAGGACCCACGCTGGGAGGAGATAAAATAAAGTTGCGTGTTTATCTCTGACATCACTGTTAAAAAAAAACACTCTCATTGATAAAAAATCCATCCTTCAACTACTTAAGTCAAGCAACAAGCATTTCTATTCACAGTCCCACATCAAAGGCTGTTTAAACACTTGGAACTTTCAATCAAACTGTGAACTGACAGGCACCCCACTCTGATAATGATCCATTGTGAAATCAGTCATGCAGCATAAATCCCAGAATTATAGCCCTCAGGCTTATTTTCACAAATGGAATGAAATAGCAAGCACTTTTTTTTAATTAACCTGCAGACTGCATTTTTTTTAAAATTTAAAGGCCAGAATATTTAAATGCCTTGATAGCTTGATATCCCCCGTGACAGTTCCTGTATTTTTTATGCACATTCATGTCTTCTGTAAACAATCCCAAAGGGCATTGGACCTCTCCTTTGGACCTTTTGTAAAGGGTAACTTGCCTCTCCAAAGAACTCCGCTAACTTTATACTTTCCCCCGGTGAGTCTCAAGTCATGTTTTGGATATCCCAGTGGCCAATATTGAATCTGACTGAGTGCATTTGCACTTTAACATATGCAGCTGCCTCTGTGAACCAGGGACATGCAAAGGACAACCCACCGCATTCCACCCACCGCCACCCCCATTCCACCCACCACCCCATCATGTGCGAAAATGATGGAGGCCAGGTTCGGTGGTGGGACTGATTTTGGCCTCCGGCGCCGTATTTGCTAAGACAGAGAGCCTGTCCATCTGTACAAAAGCTCAGGCCACAGACTCTGTCAATACGCGCCAGACCCACATGACACATCTGGAATTTGAGGGGTGCATATGGAAAGCTTCTCAAGCGCAAAACAGTTTATTGGTTGCAGTTTAAGTCATGTCTTTGAAGCCTTTCGGCAACCAAACATTGGTAGTTTCAAAAGAACAGTAGCTTTGCGGGGACCTGCAGGTTGGATAGCATTGTCCTCTTTCTGTCCGTAGACTTCACTCTGTTGCTACTTCTCAGTAGAAGTGGGATAGGGGCCCACAACCATTGCTTCCTTCATGCATTTCCCATTAAACTATTTCCATACATTACCATACCAGAAATTACATAAGTTTCTACCATAAACTTCCACTAATTACCCTCTAACATTTTAAACATGTGGCCTCTCGTTAAAGAAAATTTGTTTCACTAATTAAACTTTGGACAACAATCCGACCTGGTTCATACACAGGGAATGGCTGGTTCACCATTTTGATCTTAACATAAAGATCAACCTCCATTCAAAACTAAACTCTGGAATTTGTTAAACTTCTAACCCTAACCCTAACCCTCTCCACTTCTCCACCTCTCCCCCTCTCCACTTCTCCCCGTCTCCCCATCTCCCCCTTTCCACTTCTCCACTTCTCCACTTCTCCCCCTCTAACCCTCTCCACTTCTCCACTTCTCCCACTCTCCCCCTCTCCACCTCTCCACGGCACCAACTCGCCAACTCTCCCTCTCTCCCCCTCTCCCCGTCTCCCCATCTCCACTTCTCCCCCTCTCCACTTCTCCCCCTCTCCACTTCTCCCCCTCTCCCCCTCTCCACTTCTCCACTTCACAACTTCACCCCCTCTCCCCCTCTACCCCTCTCCCCCTCTACCTCTCTCCACCTCTCCACTTCTCCACTTCTCGAACTCTCCACTTCTCCCCCTCTCCCCCTCTCCACCTCTCCCCCTCTCCACCTCTCCACTTCTCCACTTCCCCCCCTCTACCCCTCTACACCTCTCCATTTCTCCACTTCTCCACGTCTCCCGCTCTACCCCTCTCCACCTCGCCATTACTACCCCTCTCCTCCTCTCCACCTCTCCACTTCTCCACTTTTCGAACTCTCCAATTCTCCCCCGCTCCACCTCTCCACTTCTCCCCCTCTCCCCCTCTCCACCTCTCCACTTCTCCACTTCTCAAACTCTCCAATTCTCCCCCTCTCCACCTCTACACTTATCCCCCTCTCCCCCTCTCCACTTCTCCACTACTCCACCTCTCACCCTCACCACATCTCCACTTCTCCCCCTCTCCCACTCTCCACTTCTCCCCCTCTCCACTTCTCCCCCTCTCCCCCTCTACCCCTCTCCACCTCTCCACTTCTCCACTTCTCGAACTCTCCACTTCTCCCCCTCTCCACCTCTCCCCCTCTCCCCCTCTCCACTTCTCCCCCTCTCCCCCTCTCCACTTCTCCACTTCGCCCCCTCTCCCCCTCTCCACTTCTCCCCCTCTCCCCCTCTCCACTTCTCCACTTCCCCCCCTCTACCCTTCTACACCTCTCCATTTCTCCACTTCTCCACTTCTCCACTTCTCCCACTCTCCCCCTCTCCACTTCGCCACTTCTCCACGTCTCCCCCTCTACCCCTCTCCACCTCGCCATTACTACCCCTCTCCCCCTCTCCCCCTCTCCACTTCTCCACTACTCCACCTCTCACCCTCACCACCTCTCCACTTCTCCACCTCTCCCACTCTCCACTTTTCCCCCTCTCCACTTCTCCCCCTCTCCCCCTCTACCCTTCTCCACCTCTCCACTTCTCCACTTCTCGAACTCTCCACTTCTCCCCCTCTCCACCTCTCCCCCTCTCCCCCTCTCCACTTCTCCACTTCCCCCCCTCTCCCCCTCTCCACTTCTCCCCCTCTCCCCCTCTCCACTTCTCCCCCTCTCCCCCTCTCCACTTCTCCACTTCCCCCCCTCTCCCCCTCTCCACTTCTCCCCCTCTCCCCCTCTCCACTTCTCCACTTCCCCCCCTCTACCCCTCTACACCTCTCCATTTCTCCACTTCTCCACTTCTCCACTTCTCCCACTCTCCCCCTCTCCACTTCGCCACTTCTCCACGTCTCCCCCTCTACCCCTCTCCACCTCGCCATTACTACCCCTCTCCTCCTCTCCACCTCTCCATTTCTCCACTTTTCGAACTCTCCAATTCTCCCCCTCTCCACCTCTCCACTTCTCCCCCTCTCCACTTCTCCACTACTCCACCTCTCACCCTCTCCACCTCTCCACTTCTCCACCTCTCCACATCTCCACTTCTCCCCCTCTCCCACTCTCCACTTCTCCACTTCTCCACTTCTCCACTTCTCCACTTCTCCACTTCTCCACTTCTCCCCCTCTCCCCCTCTCTCACTCCCAACTTCTCCACCTCTCCCCCTCTAACCCTCTCCCCCTCTCCCCCTCTCCACCTCTCCACTTCTCCACTTCTCCCCCTCTACCCCTCTCCACTTCTCCACTTCTCCCACTCTCCCCCTCTCCACCTCTCCATGGCACCAACTCGCCAACTTTCCCTCTCTCCCCCTCTCCCCGTCTCCCCATCTCCACTTCTCCCCCTCTCCACTTCTCCCCCTCTCCACTTCTCCCCCTCTCCACTTCTCCCCCTCTCCCCCTCTCCACTTCTCCACTTCACAACTTCACCCCCTCTCCCCCTCTACCCCTCTCCACCTCTCCACTTCTCCACTTCTCGAACTCTCCACTTCTCCCCCTCTCCACCTCTCCCCCTCTCCCCCTCTCCACCTCTCCACTTCTCCACTTCCCCCCCTCTACCCCTCTACACCTCTCCATTTCTCCACTTCTCCACGTCTCCCGCTCTACCCCTCTCCACCTCGCCATTACTACCCCTCTCCTCCTCTCCACCTCTCCACTTCTCCACTTCTCGAACTCTCCACTTCTCCCCCTCTCCACCTCTCCCCCTCTCCCCCTCTCCACCTCTCCACTTCTCCACTTCCCCCCCTCTACCCCTCTACACCTCTCCATTTCTCCACTTCTCCACGTCTCCCGCTCTACCCCTCTCCACCTCGCCATTACTACCCCTCTCCTCCTCTCCACCTCTCCACTTCTCCACTTCTCGAACTCTCCACTTCTCCCCCTCTCCACCTCTCCCCCTCTCCACCTCTCCACTTCTCCACTTCCCCCCCTCTACCCCTCTACACCTCTCCATTTCTCCACTTCTCCACGTCTCCCGCTCTACCCCTCTCCACCTCGCCATTACTACCCCTCTCCTCCTCTCCACCTCTCCACTTCTCCACTTTTCGAACTCTCCAATTCTCCCCCTCTCCACCTCTCCACTTCTCCCCCTCTCCCCCTCTCCACCTCTCCACTTCTCCACTTCTCGAACTCTCCAATTCTCCCCCTCTCCACCTCTCCAATTATCCCCCTCTCCCCCTCTCCACTTCTCCACTACTCCACCTCTCACCCTCACCACCTCTCCACTTCTCCACCTCTCCACATCTCCACTTCTCCCCCTCTCCCACTCTCCACTTCTCCCCCTCTCCACTTCTCCCCCTCTCCCCCTCTACCCCTCTCCACTTCTCCACTTCCCCCCCTCTCCCCCTCTCCAATTCTCCCCCTCTCCACCTCTCCACTTCTCCCCCTCTCCCCCTCTCCACTTCTCCACTACTCCACCTCTCACCCTCTCCACCTCTCCACTTCTCCACCTCTCCACATCTCCACTTCTCCCCCTCTCCCACTCTCCACTTCTCCCCCTCTCCACTTCTCCCCCTCTCCCCCTCTCCACTTCTCCCCCTCTCCCCCTCTCCCCCTCTCCACTTCTCCACCTCCCCCCCTCTCCCCCTCTCCACTTCTCCCCCTCTCCCCCTCTCCCCCTCTCCCCCTCTCCACTTCTCCCCCTCTCCCCCTCTCCACCTCTCCACTTCTCCCCCTCTCCCCCTCTCCACCTCTCCACTTCTCCCCCTCTCCACCTCTCCACTTCTCCACTTCTCCACTTCTCGAACTCTCCAATTCTCCCCCTCTCCACCTCTCCACTTATCCCCCTCTCCACTTCTCCACTACTCCACCTCTCACCCTCTCCACCTCTCCACTTCTCCACCTCTCCACATCTCCACTTCTCCCCCTCTCCCACTCTCCACTTCTCCCCCTCTCCACTTCTCCCCCTCTCCCACTCTCCACTTCTCCACTTCTCCACTTCTCCCCTTCTCCCCCTCTCCCCCTCTCTCACTCCCAACTTCTCCACCTCTCCCCCTCTAACCCTCTCCCCCTCTCCCCCTCTCCACCTCTCCACTTCTCCACTTCTCCCCGTCTCCCCCTCTCCACTTCTCACCCTCTCCCCCTCCCCACTTCTCCACCTCTCCACTTCTCCACCTCTCCACTTATCCCCCTCTCCACATGCCCACTTCTCCACTTCTCCAATTCTCCCCGTCTCCACCTCTCCAACTCTCCACCTCTCTCCACTTCTCCATTTCTCCCCCCCTCCACCTCTCAAATTCTCCCCGTCTCCACCGCTCCACCTCTCCACTTCTCCACTTCCCCACCTCTCCATTTCACCACCGCTCCACCTCTCCACTTCTCCTCTTCTCCACCTCTCCTCTTCGCCACCTCTCCCCCTCTCCACCTCTCCACTTCTCCTCTTCTCCACCTCTCCAGCTCTCCCGCTCACCACCTCTCCAACGCTCCACTTATCCCCCTCTCCAGCTCTCCACCTCACCACTTATCCCCCTCTCCACCTCTCCTCCTCTCCATCTCTCCACTTCTCCAACTCTCCACTTCTCCAGATTTCCACATCTCCACCTCTCCACTTCTCCACTTCTCCATCTCTCCACTTCTCCACTTCTCCCTTTCTCCACCTCTCCACTTCTCCACTTCTCCACCTCTCCTCTTCGCCACTTCTCCACCTCTCCACTTCTCCAACTCTCCACCTCTTCACCTCTCCACCTGTCCACCTCTTCACCTCTCCACCTCTCCACCTCTCCACTTCTCCACCTCTCCACTTCTCCACTCTTCCACTTCTACACCTCTCCACTTCTCCACTTCTACACCTCTCCACTTCTCCACCTCTCCACTTCTCCACTTCTCCACCTCTCCACTTTTCCATCTCTCCACTTCTCCACCTCTCCACCTCTCTACTTCTACACCTCTCCACCTCTCCAACTATTTACCTCTCCACCTCTTCACCTCTCCATCTCTGCACCTCTCCAAATCTCCTCCTCTTCACCTCTCCACCTCCCCACTTATCCCCCTCTCCACCTCTCCTCCTCTCCATCTCTCCACTTCTCCACCTCTCCACTTCTCCAGATTTCCAATTCTCCACATCTCCACTTCTCCACTTCTCCATCTCTCCACTTCTCCACTTCTCCACCTCTCCTCTTCTCCACCTCTCCACCTCTCCACTTCTCCACCTTTCCAATTCTCCACCTCTCCACCTCTCTTACTCTCCACCTCTCCAGCTCTCCACCTCTCCACCTCTCCACCTCTCCACCTCTCCACCTCCCCCCTTCTCCACCTCTCCACCTATCCACTTCTCCATATCTACACCTCTTCACCTCTCCACCTCCCCAGCTCTTCACCTCTCCACCTCCCCACCTCACCACCTCTCCACCTCACCACCTCTCCACCTCTCCACGTCTCCACCAGTCCACTTCTCCACTTCTCCACCTCTCCACTTCTCCACCTCTCCACTTCCCCACCTCTCCACTTCCCCACCTCTCCACTTCTTCACCTCTCCAACTTTCTACTTCTCCACCTCTCCACTTCTGCACCTCTCCAGCTCTCCACCTTTCCACTTCTCCACCTCTCCACTTCTCCACCTCTCCATCTCTCCACTTCTCCGCCTTTCCACTTCTCCTCCTCTCCGCCCCTCCACATCTCCACATCTCCACTTCTCCACCTTGCCATTTCGCCACCTCACCTCTTCTCCACCTCTCCCCCTCTCCACCTCTCCACTTCTCCACCTCTCGACTTCTCCACTTATCCACCTCTCCACTTCCCCCTCTCTCCACTTCTCCACCTCCTCTTCTCCAATTGTCCATTTCTCC